>NC_052056.1:112928864-113186364 GCF_903992535.2 Arvicola amphibius | reverse complement strand
GTTTGACCTATGAGAGGTGGATCCAAGTCAATTCCATGATCCTTACAAGGATTTTTTAAAGTTTAAAAAGGAGAGAAAATTTCAAATATGTTGCGTTAACACTGCAATCTGGACTGACATCCACTGTAGACAGAACAGTAGATTTGTACCTTTGAGTCGTAGTAAAAAGCTTGGGAACCCAAAATGATTTGGGTCAAAAGCATGAACACTCTTTCCTCTATCCAGAAGACAGGGTGTATATAGATTAGATAGATGTTTTTGGCAGAGTGAGAAACACTTCTAAGTCTATACTTAGAAGACAACCAAAGGGAATTTAAAACCTTGAACCTGTGACTATGATGACAGTAGTCAGTGTTTCCCAGAGCTAGATTTATAGCTTATCAGAACTCTATTGATTCATGTCAAAACTCTGAACTTTTGAAGTCTTACTATAACAATAGCACAGTGAGGGAAAGAAATCTAAAGCCTTTTTATATTTTTTATATGCCTTAAATCATTTTTTTGAAAATTATTTACCAAGAGACTCAGGTCAGGTGTTTGCTTACTAACAGCAATCACTGTAAAACAATTTACTTAAAATTGTTAGAAATTTAATTGTTAAAAATTAAAGGAATAGTAAAAAGTTGCTTTGAAACCTGTTTTGTGAGTTTACCTCTTTTCAGAGTCTGGTAGCAAGGTAAAGTGTTCATTTTTCTCAGCTGGAGGCCTAGAAACTCTAGGTAAGTGAGGTCTGAGACCTGATTTTTATATATGAGGAGAAGGCAGCTGTAACCTTGAAAAAATAAAAAAAAAAAAGCTGGTAAGCTTGGTGCTGTTAAAGCTACAGTCATTCAAAAATTACCAGAGATCTGAGAACGATAAATTATAGCTGGAAGTATAATGTAAATGGTCTATGTATTAATTAAAATAACAGAGACATGCCCATTACCTTAGGCAGGTTACTTTAGGCTGTTCAGACCCTGTCCAAATACTCATTTTTCAATACCTCCCTTTCTTTTTCACCCCACCTCCCTTTCTTTTTCACCTCTTCCCACAGACAAACAAAATTTAGAAACAGTTGAAAGTGGAAGTTCTAAGCTCATGCAAGATCTTCTGACTCAGAACTGGGTCCAGGCTTTGGATTGGCGTCTAGGCAGGCTCAGCAGCCTCTGTGTGCCATAGCTTCCTGGACACATGGATTCTACAAGAATAGCTTCATGGCTGCAGTGACCAGTGTTCTTGTTTGACATGGGTTTACCTTTCTAGGGGTCTTAGAGAGTCATTCTGTAAATTCTAAAGCTTTGGGCTAGAATCTGAGCAGTGGCATCCATTGCCAGCACACAATACTCCGAGGCAGGCTTTCTCACAGCCTCCTCCTAGCCTCCCATTGGAAACACTAGTTTGGATTTTTTTCTGCCAAGCCCTGAGGCCCCCGGAGTATGTGGGAGCCTGTGTGGAATAACCAGATTATAGCCATTGACCTTTCTATTTTGTGAACGTTAGGGACCAATGAGGAGAGTCTCCACTTCTGTAAAATGACAACCTTTGCTGAAGCGGTCTGAAATTTTGGGAATAAGATTCAAGGTATAAGGATAGGTGGGGATTTGTCTTAAGTATCAAAATGCCAGCAGAGAAAAAAGAATTGGTGGACTTAGTACCAGAGTCAAGTCACCTTAGCTCTCTGCTCTGACGTCCTTTGTTTTATAGCTTCGTCTGGCAGTTGCATGCTTGGGCCTTGAAGCCAGCAGGATGACTATTTGGATTTTGTCCTTGCTTGGCCTCAGAAGATCTTAACAAACTTGTTTAAGCTCCAGTTTTTTTTTCAGTCACCTGGGAGCAAAACAAGTACCCACTCCACTTTCATAATTCCTTTAAAAATGGGTAGCACAGTTAGGCCTGTGGCAAATGCACACTGAAGATTGCTTCTAGCCAATCTAGGGGCATGCGCATAAAACCCTAAGCGATGATGAGCAACTTCCAGCCTGTCAGAACCACAGAATCTACCAGAGTTTTGTCCTTATTGGACAGAAAATAGAGTTGCTACCAAGCAAAACACCAGTTATCTATACACATAATGGTGAATTCTTCTAGGATATTAATTTTGGGTGTTGGAGATTTTAATCCTTTTCTTGGCACCATTTAAATTTACACACGTCTTTAGTGACAGACTGAACACAGCTCATCAGTTTCCTCTGTCCAGGCCGTCATTACCCACATCAGACTTACTGTGATGTATTTTAGGAGACAGGGTAGGAAATGGCTGCAAACATGTCTTGCAATGCTGTTTTTCCCTGAAGCAAACATCTACCCACTGTTCTCTCTACATTGTGAGTGACTGTGGCCAGCCTTTCCACAGTGCTGCCTGTCCCATAGTGGTACACAAAGCATAGGGCATGCCATGCGCTCTTAAGGGCAAGGCAGCCGTTTGGGCATTTTAGGGACTGTATTCTGACTTGATATTGTATACACCTCAATGTTCAAATGCAAGTTTCTAGACCTTGAGGCTTTATTTTTTTTTTCTCTTGTATTCGTTGTTGTCCCTTCATTCCCAATCTTATTTACCTTTATAACTTTTCAAATTTTTATCTTATTTATTACTATTATTATTTGTGTGTAGGGTTGCGGGAGGATCAGAGGACACCTTTGGAAATCAGTTCTCTTCATCCACTGTGGGCACCTAGGATCAAACTCAGACTGACAGGGCTGTGTGGTATGTGCATTTTTGTTTGTTTGCTTGCTTGCTTTGGTTCGGTTTGGTGTTTGTTTTTGCCTGCTGAGCCATCTTGCTGGCCCCTATTTTCCTTTTTAATCTTTCTACAAGCATTTGAATGGGATTAAGCTTTCAGTGGCTTCTGCCTGTTCCTAGTGGTCTTTGCTGGGTAGTGGGACAAGACACGGAGGAATGTGAGAGGGACTTAAACTATCTCCCATTTAAAGTTTCCATTGCCAAGGACTTCTGCTTTGCAGGTAGTGAGAGCAACTTTCTCAGCTGATGAAGGAAAATAGTCTCAACCTCTTGCTTCCTTCAAATGCATACTATGTGGAAAACCCAGCAAGGATCCATTTCACACAATTTCATTCAGGATTCCTCTTGTACTCTGATGATTTCCATGACCAGGTTTATGTTCAAATTTAAGAATCATTCAAAAAGAAGTCCAAGAATAACACAAACAGTTCACACTTCAAATGAGAACCTGCATGTATTTGCATATCTTTAATGTTCCATCCTTCAGATTCTAATTAAATACTAAATTCCTACTATTAAAGCCATGAGTAAAATCCTCACGACAAAGTAAGAAGCTTTGCTGTGGGAACACATACACTCATACAGTCTCTGAACAGATACAGTTTAAGGGTTCTGTAGGAGCCTCAAGTGTGCAAAAGGCATACATACATACACACACACACACATATATCCCACACCATACACATGCCCCACATCTCACATACAAACACATATCACACTCACATGCACACATATCACGCTCACATACACACATACCATGCACACAAATTCACATAACACACACACACACACAAATACACACATATCACACTCACATACACACAAACTGCACAATGCATACTTCCATGCATACAATACACATACATACACCACAGCATGTTCATACACATACATACCAAGGCACACAAGTTTGTTTATCAAGGATTGTTTGGAGGAAATTTTAATTTTACCACCAGCTGCATCTGAACTGAGGGTCTGGTTCGATGTGGAGGCACAATATGTCACATGCTAAGTCCCTCGGTTCTTCCTTCAAAGAAGTTTTCTGTGTGAAGCTCTCACCCCATTCCAGCTAGCTCACTGCATTGTAATTTTAGATACTCTAAATTGCTATGGCATAGGTAACAGTGGAAAGGCCTCATTTAGCTGTCTGTTAATGAATTAAGGAGCAATAGATGCCCACGTGTGACCCCCAGTGAGACCTGATAATGTAATTTCTTTCCATTTGATGTGACAGCTGCCATGTTCTCAATTACCTAAGAAGTTCAAGTTATCGAAAAAATAGTAAACTACGTGGTTCTCAGAACATCCTCATTTCTGCGGCAGAGCCTAGCAGCTCTCATGCGGGCAGATATGGGGCATGACTACAGCTGAATTCTGTTCTGCTACCTGCTTATTGGAGAGCTCGACACTTTTTCATGTGTCTGTTGTGGAACAGTACTTTAACTATGTGAAGGTGTGTTGTGTTTGCTTATGCTGCATTTGTTTAACTATGCGAAGATGTGGCACATTTGCTTAATGATATAAAGATGTGTTGCTTTGTCTGCCTAAGGCAGCTGAGTGGTTTAATAACAAGCTGAATGGCCAATAGCTAGTCTGTAGAGAGATAGGCGGGGCTGACAGGCAGAGAGAATAAGTAGGAGGAGGAATCCAGGCTGAGAAGAAGAGAGACTAAGAGAGAAAGAGAGGGAGATACCTGGGGCCAGTCAGTAGGCAGCCACCGTCCAGCCAGACATGGGGGAAACAGGGAAGGAGGACACGCAGATGAAAGAAAGGTAAAATCCCAGAGGCAAAACATAGATGAAGACCAACAGGTTAAATTAGGCTATAAGAGCGAGTGGGACAAGCATAAACTGAGGCCAAGTATCCATGATTGATCATAAGTCTCTGTCTTGACTTGGGGGTGGGTTGGTGGCCTGCTACGTGTGTCTTTGTTTCCATCTATAAAATTGGGACACAGGAATCCATCATTTTTGTTTTAAACAAAGCAAGGCCTGGCAAATAGAAATCACTGTATCTATGGAGAGGTGAATATAGTCTGAAGGACAGGAAAACGTCTTCAGAGAAGGCCATGCCCAAGATGCAGATTTCACAGAGGTAGACGTGGGGTGGGGAACGGTGATTTAAGAGGAATCATGGGGAGTAAGAGGGCTGCAGGCCGTGGTTTGCTGATCTTCACAAGAGTGACTTGTGGTTGGAGCAGGGCTCCGCGAGAACTCCAGTGCCAAGCAAGAAGTGACCACAGAAACCTCTGCCATGAGGGGAGGGGTTTGGGCTTTATGAGGAGGTAGCTGCTGCAGAACACATTGGTGAACGGGTTTAACCAAGGTGGTGTTTAAGAAGACTGATAGCATTGCCTTATAAAGTAGTTTCTGCAATATTTTGTTCCCTACAATCCAGGAAAGAATAAATTGTATCGTTGGATGTGGCTGGGTCCTGACAGCTCTCTTGGGGGAGAGGGGGAGAAGGCACGACATCAAAGATATAGGTACGGGGAGACAGGCCTACAGTAGACTCATTTATTCAGCAATGAGGAGAGCCTTACATACCCTCCTCTTAGCACCCAGGCTATGGGCAGAGCCATTGACATCACATGATCACCCCTCATTGGCTAGGCAGGGCCTCTGATAGCGTCAGTTGCTAGGCCCTCGGGCAGACTCCTGTTTGGCTCATCTCTCTGCCTTGTAGGCCTTATTTTCCTGCAACTGGATAATTCAGATGAATGAACAAGTTCAGACTTGAGCCTACAGATAAAACCTGTTAGGGAATAAGGGGTTGAATGTGAGTTCAAGGCCAGAGCTGTGTCCTTTCTTCAGTCCACACTGCCTATTGGATACTAACTGGTGAGTCCCTAAACCGCCCAGAGCTGAATGATGGAAAAGTTAAGCCATTGTTGAAAGCAACCCCTGATTGGGGCTGGGTAAGAAAGAAGAACTGGAGATGAGAATTGAAGGGAAAATGTGGCTCATGTCCCAGGAGGGTCAGCTGCTCACCGGAGGAGGGGAAAGATGGTACTTAAGCTCTGGGGCTGAGCATGAGACTTGTCACCAGTGAGCATGGGTTCCTGCTGGAATAGCACTGTGCAGCCAGGCACAAGCCATAGCCAGGGCAGATGTGGGAGCAGTCACACTGGCATCCCTTCTGAAGATACCCCCGGGTGAATACAGGCCTGGTGCTCTACGGCTCTTGGTTGAACTGGCGGGTGCTCCGCAAGCCCCACCAAAGCAGCAATGCCCCTCATCCCCAGGCTGTGTTCTAAGACCAGTACTGGATTGGAACTGAATAATGCTGGTTCCTTTCCAGCTGTGTTTTCTGACTTACACACACCTATGATGACCTTTTACCTTTTCTCTTAATGGGCATTCTGATGGCTTCTCTTTGGCATGGTCAAACTGCCAGCATTCATATTCCAGTTCTTATAACTGAGTAAAGGAAGAGCAATCTGAGCACACACTGAGCTATCATGGCAGTCATTGGATAACTGAGACATTTATGACGTGGCTAACAGACCTGTAGTGCATGCAGGGTGGACACACTGGACAACAGGATTAGTCGTGTCTGGGTAGGTGCTGGGGTAGAGTCAGACCACAAGAGGTTTAATCATATACTCAGAAAGATAATTTTTGTCTATAGGTGTGTAAGTATGTATCCATTCATGCAGGTGGATACATTGTATAGGTGCAGGTGAATGTGCCAGCCTGTGGATGTGTGTGTGGAGGCCAAAGAACAATCTCGAGCAATTTCCCCCAGGTTCTGTTTACGTTTTATATTTCTGATATGGGATCAGCCTGGAATTCACCAACCAGACAAGGCTGGATAGCTGGGGAGTGCCAGGGTTCCACATGCCTCTGAATCCCCAGCTTTGGGATTATAAGAGCACACTACCACAGCCGACTTTTTTTTTTTTTTTCTTAAATAAGTATGTTCAAGGGATCAAGCTCAGGTCTTTTCACTAGCAAGGCAAGCCCTAGGTTTTTGGCTGGCTCTGTTTCGGGAATTTTCCATGTATGATTTTCAGACATGACTGAAAGCTGATCACGGGCCTGCAGAGCAGACAGGACTGCTTGCTGCCCCCCCCTTCTCTCATCACTGATCTGCCGCCTCCTCCTCATCCTGTGTGCTGCCTGGCTTTCTCACCTGGTCCCTCTTCGCTCCACCCTGCATCGCAGGAATGAATGAACACAGGATGGTTGAACCTAATAGACTGCCCTGCTCCCTGCAGCCTCCCAGGCCAGGACTGTTGTCAGCCTGACAGCTCGGACACGGAGGCTCACTCTACATGCCCAACAGCTCAGGCGATATCAGAGCAGCAACTTCCTGCACACTCTGCAGGGGCTTCCCCTTCTGTGTTTCAGGCTATTTGTAGAGGTACGGAAGCCTTGAGAGCCCTTTATGTCTCAGCTCTACACAACTATGACGGGGGGGGGGGGGGGGGGGAGGGGGAAGTGCACTATAACTTCTTGACACAAAGTAAAACAAATGACCAGGTTCTTATTTTAGAATTTCTCAAACTGAGAAATGCATGAAAGATAAATAAATGATGGTACAGACAGCGAAACTGAAATTATATCCAAGGCTTCTGGTCCCTCTGATCACATAATAAGTAGCTCAAATGTTATTACTTGAGGGAGTAAGGAAGCGAGACTATAAAAATAAACACATTTTCTGGCATCCTTTACCTCTATGCGTTACTGTGTGAGAGGGGTTTGTTCTCTGTGGCCCCGATGGCAGGGTTTGGCAAGCTCTGAGAAGCATGAAAAGCGTTAGATACCTGGGGGAGAAGATGCGCGCAGTCTCAACCACCCTGTGAGGAAGGGAGAGCTGAGAGGAAGCTACCGTGTACTTTCAGAATCAAGGAATCCAAATCCAAAGCCACCTCAGGTGGCTGTGCTTGTATTGGTGCCTTTCCTCTCTTGGCCCCCTTTTTTCCTCATCTTTTGCTTTTGCAAGTGAAACATGAGTGTGCTTTCCAACAAGAAAAAAAAAATCATTTATTTTTGTTGGAGGTTTTTTTTAAATTATTTTTTAAGATGCCAGCTCTGAAGCGCAGTGTTCACCCCAGTCACTGGGTATCATCACCTTAACTTGCAGGGAACAGAAACAGGATTCCAGCCTTCGACAAACAGCAAAGTGCTCAGGTCTAGGTTTGTTTTCCCTTCGTGCTCCTTCAGTGATGTGGCCAGGAAGTGGCTCCCAGGGTTGCTTGTGTCTCCCTGGGAGCTTGAGCCCAGCCTTTCCCACACAGTGAGCCTGCCTGAAGGCTCCAGGAGTAATTTAACCCAGGGCGGCATGTCTGCTGCGATGAAGGAGACAGAATGGAATTCCACTAGCGGCGTTTCCCCCGGAAGTTGCCCCTGGAAAATAAAGTGTTGACCATTTTCACTGTACTGACTAGTTTTATATCAACTTGACATCAGCCAGAATCACTTTGGAAGGAACTTCAACTGGGAAAATGTCCAGACCAGTCTGGCCTGTGGGCAAGACTGATATATTTTCTTGATTGATGATTGATTTAGGGGGACCCAGCTCACCGTAGGTGGTGCCACCCCTGGGTTGGTGGTTTTCGCTTCCGTAAGAAAGCAGGCTGAGCAAGGCATGAAGAGCAAGCTAGTAAGTAGCACCCCTCCATGGCTCCTTCATTGGTTCCTATGTCCAGGCTCTTCCCTTGAGTTCTGGTCCCGGCTGCTTTGGATGATGGACTACCGTAAGGTGAAATAAACCCAGTCCTTCCCAAGTTGTTTATGGTTATGGTGATTTATCAGAGCAATAGAAAAAAAGGTCCAAGTTTATGGTGTGTTGTAACCCCGCCGGCAGGGTCAGCTATTCAGGGTCCTCTGAAGGGGCGCTAACCTGCAAGATGTGGGCTGAAGAAGAGGAATGGAGACCAAGCAAGATTCTATTGTCAAGGTCTCCGTTTATTGGGGTGAAAGTTACAGCTTATATACCCTTGAATGGGGTGGAGGTAGGGGTAGGCAGGAACTCTGCCGGGGTAACTGAAGGTCATCAGCCAGCACCTGGTGTAAGCCGAAGCATGTGATTCATTAACATTGGAGTAAGGGGTGGGTTCCGTTAACAGATGTGATCCATTAGCATTGGAGTAAGGGGTGGGTTCCGTTAACGGATAGCTCTCAAGATAGTGGGATGAGGGGTGGGTTCTCTGTAAACATCCTTAGGGCAATGACCTCTGCAATCCCTGTAAGGACGATGGTCCCTGACAAATCTATCCTTAGGAAAATGGTCCCTGACAGTGTGTTGCTATGAGAGACCGGACAATATTTTGTGAAGAATAATGGAAGGACTTTGGAACCCTGGGCTAGAGAAGTCACTGAGTGTTCATGGTATCGTGAGCTGATGTGGGACCTGGGAAGAAAACCTGAGGGCAGTGCAGGCAGAGGTCTGGCTTATGAAGTTTCAGGGGGAAGCAAAGACTCTATCAGGGCCATGTGATATTCTGAATTAAGAGTTATGGTTCTGGTCAGTTGGGGCTGAAAAAAATTAGCCATGACCGACATGAGTCCAGCAACACTGAAGCAAACACTTTGCTTTACTGCGACAATTGGATGCTGGTTAGCGTAGGAACTAGTGGTGATTAAGAGGAGAACAGCATAATTCAGGAACTCTGGGGCTATTCCCCAGGGTCAGCACACAGAACCTGTGGTACAGAGGGGGGCCAAGACTGCGTAACATGTGGCAGTCAAACTTGGTAGTGTCAGAGTCACCCAGGTAGTGCTAATTTAGAAGGTATGAAGGTCGTGGAGACCAGCTGAGATTCGGTGCTGTATTGGTAGGACTGAAGTTGCTGGAGAGAGGACAGGCAAGGCTATTGGCAAAGGTGCAGCCCAGTTGCAGCAGAGATGCTAGCATTTTGGAGTCTTAAGTACCATGGAACAGCTGCCAAGGACTGCAGCAGTCACGGAGGGAGTTGGGCGGAGCCTAGAAGGGATGTGCATTCTGTGCAGGTCCTTTGGAGCTTAGGAGAGTGACTCAGAAGTCTCACATGAGCTTCACACTGCTGATCTTTGGTTCTGCTTTGATCTGATTATGACTGTGCCCTGATTCTTCTCTCTTGGAACAAGAAAGATGTAACTTAGAGAGTCTGAAACTTAGACAAAGTTTACATTTCTGGAGAGGCTTTTGAATTTCAGAGATAGTTTGGATATTTTAGAGATGCTCGATATTTTTAGAGACTTTGGATATTTTTAAAGAGATTAAGCTTTTAAAGTGTTTGAATTGTTAAGGACTGTGGGACTTTTCTGTGTTTATTTATTTGTTTGTTTTTACATCCCAAACACAGTTTACCCTCCCTCCTCTCCTCCCAGCCTCTCCCCTTCTACTCCCACCTGCCCTTCCACTCCTCCTCCATTTCTCTTCAGGAACGGGCAGGCCTTCCTTGGCTACCAGTCATGGAATATTGGGTTGCAGTGAGACTGTGCTCCTCCTCTTCTACTACAGCTGGACAAGGCAACCCAGTATGAGGAACAGGGTCCCCAAAGCAGGCAGCACAGTTAGAAGAAGCCCCTGCTGCCACTCTTAGGAGTCCGACAAGAAGACCAAGACACACAACTGTCCCATATGGGCAGAGTATCTGTGTCGGTCTCAGGCAGGCTCCCTGGCTGTCAGCTCATTCTCTGAGTCCCTGTGAGCCCAGGTTAGTTGATTACATGGGTTTTCTTGTGGTATCCTTCACCCCTCCGGCTCCTACAATCCTTCTTCCCTAGGATTCCCCGAGTTCCACCTAATATTTGACTGTGGGTCTGCATCTGTTTCCATCAGTTTCTGGGTGAAACCTCTTTGATGACCACGAGACTAAGTACCGATCTGAGAGTACAGCAGAATATTGTTAGGAATCATTTCACTGGCTTTTTTCCCCAGTTGTGTTTGGTTCTATCCTAGGTCTTTCTGCTAACCTACACTCTGGATCCCGGCCTTCCAGACAATGTCGGGGATGAGCCCCCCCTCTCACTATGTGGGTCTCAAGCTGGACCAATCCTTGGTTGGCCACTCCCACAATTTCTGCACTACATTTACCCCAGCATATTTTTTCGGGAGTACAGATTGTGAGCCGAAGATTTTGTGGCTGGGATGGTAGGACCCGGGGATGTTTAATGTTGTTTAAGTTTTATATTGTCCTCATATGTTCTCCGTATTTTATAGACACAGAAATGGCCATTCCCATACAGCTGCCAGGTTAAGAAGAGACAACAGTAGGATCTGAACCCAGCTCCTCTCCCACTGGGGCCTTGTGCTGTTTTACTCCGCTAGCTATTGTCTTGACAACAGTGAGCATTTGGGAGACCGCCATAGAGAAATGTGTGCTTAACCTCAGTGTGTGTCTGGCGGTCATATTTACCATTCTCAGTGGATTATCATGTCATACCATAAGACAATACCTGCTAGGTAGTTTTTGGAAAATACTTTATTATTTCTAATAATGTGTATGTGTGAATGTCTATGCCCATGAGTTCAGGTGCCTGGGGGAGGCCAGAGGCACTGGGGTTGCAAGCACTGATCCATCTCTCTGGCTCCCTCATTAGATGATTTTGTCTTTCACATTGACTTTGAACATTGCTCTTCGAGAGCAGAAGAATAATGTGTGGGTTATTATTGACAGTCAGTTTGTCTAACCATACGGATCCGAGGCTGTATCTACGACAAAGTGTGCTGTGGTTGGAATAGAAAATGCATCTTTGGGCCAGCGTATCGAACACTTGATTTGCAGCTGGCAGAGCTTCTTTGCGAGACGGTGGTAACTTTAGGAGGTGTGCCTAGTTGAAGGCGATAGGTCACTGGGGGCATGCCTCTGGAAGGTGCGCTTGGTCTGCCCCCTACTTCCTGTCTCCATGGTGTATTACCTTGCCCCATGCCAATAACTGTGAACTAAAATTTCAAGTGGTTCTGTCTGGTACTTTGTCACCACAGTGACAAGTATGCCGGACACAAGGGCACACTAATTAGGTCTGTAACCACCCACGGCACCACTGTGACTTTGTCAGAACTGGTGCCTTGGGCTACTTTATAGTATTGTACTCACACCCATGCTGACCTAAGGCTTTAGGGGCAGCAGGACAATTTGGATGACACAATGTAGAAGCTATTTGCGTGGTGTTTTTTACAGGCTCTTTCAAAGAAGGGCAGAAGGCAAGTGTGTGTGCACTTACCCCCACACCCCCTTTCTTTCCAAAAGTCATTGGTGGGTGTGGTCACAGCTCAAGGCTAAGGTTAATGTGGGTGTCAGCTTGGCTATGGTCCCTTACCCACACCCAAGGGCCACAGAGATGAAATAAACCTAGAATGCTCTTTCTTTCTTTCTTTCTTTCTTTCATCTATTTTTTTATTTGTGGACAGTTTCATGTATATGATATATATGCATTATACACACACATATATACACACATACGTATAATGAATTTTAGTCCTTTTCAACAGTATTTCTGTCTCAAATTCTTTTATTCCTCCTGCTGAAACCCTTTTTTCTTTCCAAGTCCCCTTCCTACATTTTGGTGTGTGTGTGTGTGTGTGTGTGTGTGTCACTGAGTTCAAATGGGGTTGCCTGCAGGAGCATGGACTAATGGGTTACTTACTGGGTGACTTTCCAATGCACCACTGAAAAAAGCGAGACCCCTTTCCCCAGATGCCATTAACTGTCAATAATTCGGGGTGGGGGGGGGTAATACAGATGTCTCATTTAGGGAAGAATATTGCAAGTCAGGAATTCTCTGCACATTGACCAACTAAGTCTACTGCAAACAGAAGTTTCTTGGCCAAGGCTGAAAGCCACGCTAAGATATGGTATAAAGATAATGTTAGAAGGGAATATGACGCACCATGGAGTGCTTTTAGTAGTATAATCGTGGGGCTGTGTTCTGGATAGTTGTTTGTCAACTTGACATAAGCTAGCATTATCTGAAAGGAGGGAAACTCAATTAAGAAAATACCTCTACAAGATCCAGCTGTAAGGCATTTTCTTAATTAGTGATTGATGGGGGAGGGTCCAGCCCATTGTGGATGGTGCCATCCCTGGGCTGTTGGTCCTGGGTTCAATAAGAAAGCAGGCTGAGCAAGTCATGATGAGCAAGTCAGTAAGCAGCCCTCCTCTATGGCCTCTGCATCAGCTTCTGCCTCCAGGTTCTGGCCCTGCTTGAGTTTCTGCCCTGACTTCCCTCAGTGATTTACTGTTACCTCGAAGTATAAGCTCAAATAAACCCGTTCCTCCCCAACATGCCTTTGGTCATGGTGTTTTATCATAGCAACAGAAACCCTAATGAAGACAGACTGTCTCTGAAAACCAGGTGTGGTTGGGAGGAAGTTGTCTTACTTGCAGCAAAGGCTACCTTTAACTCAAATATTTGCCTGATACAACATGGCTTTTATGTGACTTGATCTTGATCCTGTCTGGTGGCTTCCCTAACTGTTAAACTCTGAGGGCTGTTCTTCCCAGTAGGTGTTCCCTATTGTTATCACAGCCTGCTCACTTACCTGCTATGACTCCCCTGCTCTGTAAGGACCAGGCGGCTTTTCAACATCGGAAATCCTCTGGAGCAGGGAGAGGAGAGGGGGTTATACGATGCAGCACCTCTGCAGCACGGAACACACATGACAGGAAAGTGGTGGCTTGAGCAGCCCGGTGCCACTTCTGGTGAGTTGATCATCCTGAGGCTGCCAGTTTCTACTCTGCCATCAGGACGCCGCTACAAGTACAGAAGTGGTGTTCGGGTCTCTGATAGTCTATCCACCTGAGCCTTTGCACAAACTTGAGGGAAGTCACTCTCACCCTGTGATGAAAAGTTCACTCTGGCACACTGGCATCCGGGCAACACTTCCCAAAATAAAGCCAGAACTCCGTGGACAAAGGAAGAGATAGGAAAATGACGCATGATACATCTATTCCTTTTGCTTCCCGACCTACAGAATGTTCTAACACCTTTTGAAAACATCTTTTCAAACTTAAAGTCATGCGACTTAAAGCCGTCATCTAAGCCCCAGCAGTCTTCCATGCATCCACACCAGCGTCTTCGTGACATTCATGAATGTGGCTATCCTACATTGTGAGTGCAGGCCATATGCCGGGCACTGGGCTAACTGCGTAGTAAAGGGGTCCGTGGAAAGGGATGGACAGTAACCAAAGAAACCCAACATTAAATTAATAATCTAAATAATCTAAAGATTATTGAACTGTGCATATCCTCCTACATCATTTGAGGAGGTGGCAGAACAGGACTCAGACCGTATCATTTGAGCTACAGTCTGAGGGCTGATTTAGGTTGGAATCGGGTAGGGATCAAGCTAAGAAAAAGAGATTCTTCTGATGGAATGAAAACAATCTTTGCTGGCAGTAAAGACCTGGTGCGAGGCTGGGACATGGGAAAGGGAAAAAAAAAGCTGTCCTGACCGGGTATAAAGGAGGGTAGGAGATGGGAGACAACAGGGAAGGGCCCAGGCAAAGGGCACATCAAAAGGAATAGAGAGTAGGCAGGAAGAGCACCTGTTCAAGCAGTCTCGACTACCTCAAAGGCTGTAGGTTCACTAGAGAGGAAGTGTGCTCCAGTGAGGTTGGCAGAGCAGCAGAAGAAAACCCGCTCTGGAGAAGGCTCACCCCAGAGAACTATCATTCGCAATCAACTGGAGATGGGTTAGAAGAGGAAGCGGGAGCAGGGTCATGGCAGGTCCTCAAGATCTAGTTCTCCATGTTACAACTCCCTGAGCAGAAAGAACTGTGGGGTACCTGAGACACCCGTGGGACAACTAAGGCTCCCGTTGGCACCACGTGTCAGTGACATTTGGAGTTTCTCAGTATGTAAATAATAACTAAAATCATGAGTGAATAATGAAGTTACTTCTTTTTCCTTTATCTTTTTGAAGACACATTTGTGCTTTACGGTGATGGTGATGATGGTGTCTTTCCACACCGGGGAGTCCTGCATAGCTGGTCCTTAGTGTTGCTCTCCTGCCGCTACCACTGTTTGCTGCTATAACTGGGAAGGTCCTAAATAAAGGAGCATACGTATCTTTTCCATCCTATTCCTATCTGAGTTTAGCCTTCCGGCCCTTAGGGGTCTGAGTGTGGTGGGTGACAGACCTCCTCTGTGTCAACACAGCAGCTGATTTAAATATACTTAAAAACGGATAACATGAAGGAAGGCTGGTAATGAATGTCGAGCTGGACTAAAATCAAGTAAAGCAGATGAGAGGAGGAAAGTAGCCAAGTCAGAGTGGGCAGCAGGCGCCTGGCTGTGGCCATTTGTCCTGGCATTCAGGGAGGCCCGTCTGGAGCAAGGTCTCCAGGAAGCCCGGCGTTTCTCTGGATTGATTGCTCCCTGGTGCCTGGGAGTGCTCTGGGTGCTGACTGCCGGCACATTTCCACCCCCTCTCCAGAAATGTCATGATCTCATCAGGAGGCCCTGCCTGGGAGCCTCCTGACCTAAGCCCTCTGCAGAGGCGCTTGCTTCTTGAAACCTCCTGAAGGTGCTCTCTGTGAAATTTCTTTTGGGTTTCTGTGTGAATGCTTGTTCAGGATCTGCCTCTTTGCTAAGGCATAATGAGTTACACAGAGAAGGGCTCTGAAGAATAAGTCCCAGCCACATCTATGGAAATGAGCTAACCTTGGGTCCAGATATGAAAATAAATATCCAGGCCCGTGGACTAGGCCCAGGGCTCAAATGATTGAATTACACATAAAGACTTCTTTCAAGCCTTTTAATATGGGATTGCAAAACCCTCAAGTCTGAGCTAAGAGGGCCTGTAAACAAAGCCAGACATAAGCACAAGGGCCTTTTGCTTCTGCCTCCCCAGCCACCAGACCTGCTTCCTTTACAGCTGACACCAATAGCCAGGATCTTTTTAGAAAAATGTTTGGGGTGGATAATAAAAATAATGATTATAAATAATACTAAATCACAAATATCTTTCTTTATGGGTGGGGTTGCAGTACTGCACAGGGGTTGGAGTACTGCACAGGGCTTACAGTGAGCAAGCATGCTCACGGTCTGCTATGCAGAGGTCTAGCCATGAGCAGGCTCAGAACCTCTGCCACAGACGTACTATGGTCTTCAGGGTGTGTAGACGCTGCCAGGATGTCATCCTGCATTTCTGCCCTGCAGAGGGACTCTTTTCTTCACAAGGTACCGGCCATCTTTACTCCACGAAAACTCTGTTCACCAGAAAGCAGAATTTATGGTGGAGGAAAGTCAGAGTCTTAGGGACAGAAGGATCATCAGTAAGATACTGAGAGTCTCTGTGGTCAAGATTCTGTGGTCAGGATGCTGGGTCACATTCTTGAGGCTTTCGTTACCTAGGGATTGGTCATAGAGATAATTGCATTGATGCATTTACCAAATGTTCTGAGTCTTTCACATTCTAGACGAGACTTTTGGGGGAAACATGATGGGGGGAAGAAGCTATGTTATGGCAGAGAGCGTAGCACGCAGGTAACCCACCTTGGGAAGAGCTAGAAGTGGTGCCAGGGTCTGCTTTGTTCTTACAGGCTGTGGAGAACAATGGGTCACAGGGAAGGCATTGGATGTGGGTATCAGTAGACCTCAGGTGACAGCCTTGAAAGCCTGGAGCTGGAGATAGCCATACCAGGGGTCCATCCGGGAGCTAAGGACTTTCCCGTGCATATTATTCTTTTTGAAATTAAAAGTGATTCTCTCTGAAAACCATCCTTCCTTGGGAGTTCTTTTTTGAAAAGTTGGTACACATGACTTCTTAAGCCACAGATTTTTCCCTTCCAATTCAACTACTTTTTAAAAATTCAACTACTTTTTAAAAAGAAATTATACTTTATTTTTCAGTATTTGAAAGTTTCATGTATGTATGCAATGTATCTTGATTATGATTATAGCTATCTTCCCACTTCCTCCCTCCTACTCTCTCTAGGGGGTGTTTCCTGTTTCTCAACATAATTCTCTTTCAACTTCATGTCCATACACACACGCGCGCACACACACACACACACACACACACACACACTCACACAGAGTACACTGAATCCAACCAGTGCTGCCCATATGCCCATGGGTGTGGGGTTATCCACTGGGGCATGGGAACTTAACAATGATCACCCCCAAAAGAAAAGTGATCCCCCTAGCAATAGCCAATGGCTGTAATTAGCTCTTCTTCTAAGGGTAGGACATAGAAAGCCCCTTCTTCTCTATGCTGGAGTATTTTACTAATTTGACTTTCTGTAGGTCAGGATTAACTATAGTTTTGGAATTCTGTTTTGAAAACAGAATATTATATTTTGTTAAAATATGGTCATATTTGTGTGCCATGAATATCTCTTACTTGTTAGATAAAAGTCATGTATGTAACATATGTGTGGTGTTGGACAGTGTATGTTTAACTGATGGCTAAGTTCTAATACCTTTCATTTATATCTATCATCATTTTTCTACCTATTATCGGTCTGTATCTATTTGTTATTATACATACATTATCTGCCTGCTACCTCTTCATGTCTCTGTCTTCTATAGCTCCTATTATATTCACTAATTATATCTATTATCTATTTTCTACATACCAGCAGCAACAACATGTATCATAGACACACCTACATTGTGAAATACAAATTTACCTATAAATACAAAAATGATTTTATTAGTCACTGGCAACAATAAGAAGAGGCAAAAGACTTTATAAACTCATATTTAGAACAATCTCCAATGTACAGAAGAAAATTAAGGATAATACAAAGGTGAGACTCAAATTGTGCTGTTGCCCACAGTAGCCAGCTCTCCCAGAAAATCAGGACTCTGTGCTCTGTCCTTGCCCATGCATCATGCAGCTTCTCTCATTGGGTACAGAGTTCTCCATGACACTGTTGAAAATTGCTGATTAATGATGGGTATACGCACTGAAACAGTCTACCTGAGCTAATGGGAGCTCATCAACACCAGCCGGACAAGCATAGGACCAAACTAGTCCCTCTTAATGTGGTTGACAATTTCATGGCTGGGGCAGACTGAGGGGCTAGCCACTTGCAGTGGCACTGAGATTTATCCCTATTGCTCGTACTGGCTTTCTGGGAACCTATTCTCTTTGGATGGATACCTCGCTCAGCCTAGATATAGTAGGGAGGGCCTTGGACCTTTCCCAAAGCAATGTGTGTGTGTGTGTGTGTGTGTGTGTGTGTGTGTGTGTATAGGGTAGGATGGAGGGCATGGGAGGAGGGGAGGGAGTAGGAACTTGAATTGGTATGTAAAATGAAAGAAGATAGTTTGTTTGCTTTTAAAAAATAAAGAATAAAAAGAAAGAAAATTGCTAGTTAATAGTCTTCCAGAATAAGCTTCTGTTTGGTACAGAGGGCTGCGTGATTACACCCAGTTTAGGCATGTTTGACCAGAATGTCACAGGGTCACAGGTGTGGTATTGTGCTTCTGACATGATACCTTATCGCTCTGCAATCTGATTCTGATATTTCTCATAACTTGTAACAATGACTTGATCATGTGATAAGGGTGCTTGCTGTGTCTTTATACCCACTATAAATTTTGTTTTCTTTTGCCCTTCATAGCTGGTGTGGAGATGACTTTAAAGCTGTTGGGCATCTTGTTTTCTATCCACTCACCATGTACTTTTGCATCAGTGACGTTTTCCTAAAGGGAACAGGTGACTTCCAAAGGATATTTATTTTTTATTCAGTAACTGACATCCAGTCTAAGGAAGAATCCTCTGTCTGTCCCCAAAACGTCATACGTTTGGGATGTCTCGTGGATTCTTAGTCTGCAATTATAACTCTTTACTGCCATTGTTTCAGTTATTAGATTGTCTGGATTTTGTCCCCAAGACTCCCTTCTGTCTGGTGTCTATGCCTTTCAGGCATCTCCCAATAATTGTTCAAAGACATCCTTGTTTTCTGGCAGGGCAGTGTGTTTTAGACTCAGCTCACCCTTCCCAGCCCCGAGCCACCCTTTTGTGCAGAGAGTTTGTTCCTTTCAGTGGTGAAGGAGCTTCTTCGGATGCCAGGAGGGAGAGTCCGTGTCACTAGTGGATCCTTGTTCCCAAACCCTTTCGTGGGTCATATTCACAGCCCCTCTTTCTCCGTCTCTCTCACCTGTTTCTCTCTTGCCCGCCCTCGCTTTCTGCCTCTCTCTCTGTCCTTTACTTCCTCTCTTCCTCCCTGTCTACGGGAAAGCCCAATCCATTCTTTCTAGTCTTTTCCTCTTCTCTATCATGAATCTTTTCCTTTACAATGTTTCCTTTCCTTCAGCCTGTTAATTTGCTTTCTTAATCCCAATCTTGATTTATAACCAAATTTCTTTTCCTGTGCAGCCATCTGTCCGTACCTCTCAGGACAGTCCAGGTCTCCCCTGGGCAGTTTTGCTCTCCCAATCCCCATCCCCATTTCTGCTTTGAAAAGGGTCTGAAAAAAAGTTCATAACAAAACTAATGCAACCAATTAGGGGACTTTTGTGGTTGCTATGATGTATAAACCAATATAATAACCCCCCAAAAGGCTTAGGCAAATATCAATATAAGTCAATAACTGCTTTCAAAGAATGGTTTTTATGTCACTAATAAAAATGAATGGACATGATCTTTATATTGCACATCCTTGGACAGTAACATAATAGCCTGACAATATACAATCAATATAGCAAGAATATAGTTAGTTTATCAAGAATTTGAGGCATACCCAGTAATGAGATGCAGGAAGACTAGAATGGATTGTAATACCTCTAGAGTGATAAACCTTGTGGGTCTATCCTAGGTGAAATCCACTGGCCAAAATGGTCCTAGGTTTAAATTAGAAATATAAAGAGTCGTGTCTCACAGTTACCACATAACTAAAAGACAATGGGCGGCACTGGTGGGTTCCCAGCAGGACTGTTTAGGGTCCTATGCACAGCACTACGTCTTTGAGTGCCACCTCCGAGGGGGCGTTATTTGTTGCTCGGTGGTCTTAGCTTTCATATCATAACGTTTCAGTCTTCCAAATGGCCACGTGTCACTACAGCTCATTTGGCAGTGTGCAGTTTCTAGAAGCCTCAGGTATACCAGTTTACCCATATGAATTCTCTTAAGGAAGACCATGAATATCTTTTGCCCTGACATTTCCCATACAACCAGCTGGTAGAAATCAATAAATATAGCTTTTTTTTTTTTTTTTAGCAAAACTCTCCACTAATTTAATCTAGCACCAATTTAATTGAGGCATAGCAATTGTGTGTCTCTATGTGGTGGAGTGTAATAATTTGATACTCATATGTAGAATGCAACGGCTGAATCAGGATAATAAGCATTTCTTTCTGCTTAAACATTCGTTTCTTCTTTCTGTCGGGAAACTTCATACTCTTTATACTCTTTCACTTATTTTTGAAACACTGGATAAATTACTGTGGACTTTAGCAACCAAGATGGAACTAATCTTGCTTATCTATATTTTGGTGCCCCTGTCATCCACTGCCTTCCCCCTCCTCTCACATCATCTCTACAGCTCTCTCTTTCTTTTGTATTTGAAAGAATAAATCCTTTGTGATTTTCCAGGGACTTGGTGTAGATTTCAAAGACAGAATTAAGTGTATATATATTTGAGATTTGATTTGGGAAAGCAAAATGTCAAAATTTGCCAGGATGTTTACACATTTGATTAAGATTTAACTCTAACCATGGTGGCTAAGAGGCAGTATATTGAACTATAGCGATACTAAAATGTTTTAAAAGAAATGTGGAGGCAACATAACAAATATTGGATAGTTTTATATCAACTTGGCATAAGCTTGAGTCATCAGAGGAGGAAGCCTCAATTGAGAAAATGCTTCCATAAGATCCAGCTATACGGTATTTTATTAATTAGTGATTGATGGAGGAGGGCCCAGGCCACTGTGGGTGATGCCATCCCTGGGCTGGTGGTCCTGGGTTCTATAAGAAAGTAGGTTGAGTGAGCCATGAGGAGTACCACTAAGCAACAGTCCTCCATGGCCTCTGCTTCAGCTCCTGCCTCTAGGTCCCTGCCATCACTGCTTTTAATGATAAACAGTTTTATGGAACTACAAGCAAAATAAACCTTTTTTTTTTTTTCTGAAAGCCCAAATTGCTTTTAGTCATGGTGTTTTGTTCTATATTTTATTTGTGTTCTGAGACATAAATCTTGCCTGAAGATCAGAGGGCAGAGCTAACCAGCCACTGGTTAACCAGAGAAGCTGTGCCATGGTGCCATACACCTTTAATCCCAGCACTCCTGGTTCACACCTTTAATCCCAGCACTCCTGTTCACACCTTTAATCCTAGCACTCCTGGTTTACACCTTTAATCCCAGCACTGCTGGTTTATGGCTTTAATCCCAGCACTCAGGATGTGGAGACAGAAGTGATAAGGCAGGATGTAGACAGAATCTCAGCCCTGGCCAAGGAATTTGGAGAGGTAAGAAGTCTCTGGTGACTGCTGCTCTGCTTCTCTGATCTTTCAGCATTTACCCTGATATTTTTTACTGATTAAGACTAATTAGGATCATGCTTTATCTTGTATCCAACTTTTGGGGCACAAATTTATGAAAAAACTGCTTACCTGTGGCTTTGCAGCCACCAACACAGGCCCGATCTGCATGCAGCTGATGTCACTGCTCCACTGGCTAGGTTTTTATTTCTATTTCCCTAAGCACTCTGAAAAAGTCTGGGGATTTTCTGTTGCAGCCTCTCTGCAGCAAACTCCACAGGCACTTGGGCTCCAAATGCTGCTGGAGTTAGCCCCTCACCATTAGCCAGGTTTGCCTTTAGGCAGCTCCTGCTGCTATGTGCTTCTCCTCCACAATGGTCTGTGTGCGTTTTCCAGACAGCAGACTCCCTTTCCTGGTGAGTGAGTTGTGAGCTTTCCCTTGGCCTGCTCCTCGGGCCGCTGCCACACTAGGTAGCTGCCTTGACAGCTACTTGGGCTTCTACTGTTCTACACAGCAGCAGGCAGCCTCACACTTCACCATCGTCTTCACGGTCATCGTCAGCAGATTTGGTAAGACAACTGGAATTCTTAAAGGGGATAATTAGTTAGAAAAAAGAAAGAGAAATTTTTTCCCTATGTTAAAAAAATGGGAAACACTATTATGACGGAGGGAGTTAGGTCTCTATATGATTATGCAATAAATTGTTTAAAAATGGAGCAATTAAATGAAGGGATAATTAACTTAGATGAGATTTAGGTAATGTCAATTATAAGAATTATCAGTTTGATAACCAATCTTAATTTATGCAGTCACCTTACAGGAACTGCCAAATGACAGGTATCCCCAAGGCTGTATAAGAACTGACTAGATTCCAGTGGAAATGTAAGATTTGAGGAGATTTAAGGAAGTGATAGTCTCATATTGTATGCATTCACATTTAGTGAAGCAGATGTTAATTTCATGGTCAACTAGTAACAGAATTATCCCACAAGACTATGGAGACTTGGTTACAGCAGTATTAGAGTCTGGTCCTCAATTAGAGTGGAGAACCTGTGGAAAGATGAGGCAAGGGCCATTGAATAATGAAGTAGGACTAGAGGTATTCAAATTAACCAAGAGCAGTTTCTTAGAGAGGGTTATGCTGATGTACAAAGACAGTCTCTATATGATCATTGCACCCTGGCTGTATGCCATGTATCAGCTTTGAATATTTGGGACAGAATTGAAGCAGTCAGAAAGAGAACTGAGTCACTTACTAAGTTATAAAGAGGCAAACAGAAACCTTCACTGATTTTTTTTTTGTTTGTTTGTTTGTTTTTCGAGACAGGGTTTCCCTGTAGTTTCTAGAGCCTGTACTGGAGCTAGCTCTTGTAGACCAGGCTGGCCTTGAACTCAGAGATCCGCCTGCCTCTGCCTCCAGAGTGCTGGGATTAAAGGCGTGCGCCACCACCGCCCGGCCTTCACTGATTTTTTTTATGAAGGTTGACTTCAGATGTAAATAGGATGATACCAAATTCAGGAGATGGCCAAATGGTAATCGAATCTTTGGCTTTCAAAAGTGCTAATTCACAATGCAAAAGGATAATTAGGCCTTTAAAGGCAAGATCAGCACCCATAGAGGAATGGATCCAAGATACAGTCAATATTGAATCTCATAACCATGATGACACTTGGATAGCAAAGGTGATTTCCAGAGACTTGAGGAAAAAATTAAAATGTTAGGTGTTATAGTTGTGGCAAATAAGGTCACTGAAAAAGGGATTGTAGACAGGGCATTCCTAGAAACAATGTTTTTTTCTGAGAATAATCCAAACAGAAGGCCTTGCCCTCTGGAGTATGCAGAAGATATGGCAAAGGGCAACATTGGACCAATAATGTTATCAACAAGGGACAAACAAGGTGTAGATGGAGCGGTGGGCTGTGTCCCGCCACCCAGCTAGCTTTACCCAAAATAATTACATGGAAACTGTATTCTTTTAAATACTGCCTGGCCCATTATCTGTAGCCTCTTATTGGCTAATTCTCACATCTTCCTTTAACCCATATTTAGTAATCCGTGTAGCACCACGGGGTGTGGCTTACCAGGAGATATCTTAACCTGCATCCATCTCAGAGAGAAGCATGGCGACTCACTATGGCAACTGCCTGAAGCGTCTCCCCCTGCCTTCTACCCAACATTCTGTTCTGTTTACTCCACCTACCTAATTTTCTGTCTCTTAAAGGGCCAAGGCAGTTTCTTTATTAATAATGAAAGTAACACATAGACACTTCTCCATCAACAAGGTAACCCTTTGACAACAGAAAAAGCCTTGGGAGCCTCTCACAGGTTCCATGTCAGATTCAATTCAGCCATGCCCTGTCACCATGGGAGAAACTCCCCAGAGCAATTAAAAAAGCTAATGCCTTTTATAAAGAAAAACTATACTGCTCTGGATGATAGAACATCTTTAGAAGATGAAACAAAAATTTTAGGAAAAGCCATAAAGCAAATATAAAGCTTTGATTTGTATAATTTTCCTTGTTAACAAATTCAAAAAGAAACTCACAAAAGAGTTGTAAAGTGCATAACTTTACAACTTAGTTGAGAAGTATAAACGGATAGTTTTGCATTAGTAATACAAGTTAGGATAGAAAGTGAATTAGGTACAACACTTTGAACACACCAAGATAGGACAGATAATGGAATATTTTCTCTGAATTTATCAAATGCAAATGGGCTAGACCTTTAATGTAATTATTGTCTGTGTAGACAGGATCTTGGCCCCATTTTTGGTCAAGGAATTTGGAGAGGTATGAAATCTTTGGTGACTGCTGCTCTGCTTCTCTGATCTTTAACTTTTACCCCATATCTGGTTCCCAATTTTTTATTGATTAAGACTTAATTAGCCTCATGCTTCAGTGTTTTATCACAGCGATAGTAACCCTAAGACACAACATGAACATAACACTTTTAAAATTGACAGTGTTTTCTCTCTTCAATGACAAATGACTAATGTGACAGAATAAATCTAAAGCAGGAAGTCCTATATAGCTTCTTTACCTGTCAGATATGCGGAACATTACAGGGGAAGGAAAGCTTCTACAATCCAGAGAACTGACCAGCAGCCCAAAAAATGTAATACAAGCTCCTTTTAACAATCTCATAAACAAGCCTATTAAACATGAGCCACATTCACGCAGTTCAAATCAATTTGCTATTACAGGGCCTTCTCTCTGTGTGTTTCTTTCAGGTTTCATTTCATACTTTTCTTTTTAATATTCTAAAGCATTTATTTTAGTTAAGGGATACCCTGGAAACTGTACAGCTTGTATGCAAAGGCATTGTGCCTATCTTTGCTGTTTCTTGTAAAATCTCACTCTACAGGATTGATTGTAGTCCTCAAACAACTGTCCACAGAAAACCAAAGGCAGAAAACTATGAACTGTCTATCACACACCAGCATTTTCAGTGGTTTCCATGATCATGCAAAGCCCCGTTGAGGCAATGCCTGATAGATGTGAAGCCCCCAAGGTATCGGCTCTACATTCTGATAACAAGGAAGTCAAATTGAAATGATCTTGATGCCTGGTGAAGAAGCATTAACTAACTTCATTTGCTATCAGGCCCAATTTAAAGTTACCAAAGAACCTGGAAACTCTTTTGAAGTCATTACACTGTACCACAAAAAGTCAGAGTCCCATTTGGAAGGATGTTTGTCAAAATAACGTTTCCATTTGGTTAAATATGAAGAACATTTTCACAATTACAAATTAGTAGTAGAAACGCTGTTGGGTTTTAGATCACTAAGCCTGTGTATAAGCTCAGAATGAGAAATTGAGTCCTTTCTGGACTACAGCCATATTAAGAGGAGAGGGGATGGGAGCGAGATACAGAGCAAGAGGAAAGCTGCCGAACCGCCACTCACAGGGAAGAGCTGGCTTCTTTCTGTTGGTTGTAGGTGTTATTATGCTATTGATGAGCAAGAGCCTTAAGTTCAAGATTGGAGTCCGAGGTATCCTGGTGGAAAGAGAGCACAGGGACCTGTCACATGGGAGGCGAAGTGGAGACTTCAGGTGTCCTCCAAGTTGCAGCACTGATAGAGACAAACACACGAAGAGACTGCCTCTTAGTGCAGAGGTTTCTGAGTGCAAAATGCTCACAAGGCTTGTGGTGGTTGAGCCCCTGGGGTTGACACAGGGCACCCAGTCTGTGAGGAGTGATCTGGCTTCATTAAGCCAGTAGTAAAAGTTAGATCTGAGTCTTACCCAGGGTATGGGGGAGGGATCCTTTGCCAGTACTTGTTCTTGGATCATTTTCCAAGGGAACTGGCTTGTGTAAAATTCACAATGGGTCTTATATTCCAAGTCAACAAAGTTATATTTTAAAAAACGCATACTTGGATTCGGAGCTCAGCAGTTAAAGCACATGCTGCTCTTGCAGAAGAGGACTGTCTCTAGTGTCCCTAAATTCTGTCCCCAGTGTCCACATCAGGGCAGCTCACAACTGCCCATAACTCTAGTTGCAAGAGACTCCAACAGCCTACTCTGATCTCTAAGTGCTCTGCCCGCAAGTGGACGAACCGTTCCTCAAACACACACATTCATGCAAATAATAATTTAAAATAAAAATAAAACCTGCAAAAACACTCACAAATACTTTCCTTACTAAATCAAGTTTGCTGTTTATTGACCACCAATTATTTGTGATCCTACGAGTTCTTTATGATCTTCTCATGACAATAGAAAGAGCCTTTTAAAAGCTCTTGTCAGCCCTGTAGCTCCTCTGATTTTATTCATGGGGAAAATTGCTGCCTCCAGTAAAATGCTCCTCATCATAGCAAAAAACCATAGCATCCTTCAGGGCAGATGACTCATAGCTCTTTCCTCCCTGGGTAAGACATCAGCAGAAGATAATTTTCACAGTTAACCAAACTCCAACATGGTTATCACAATTCAGTGACTTTTCAAATGAAAGAAAGGTGGGGGGGGGGGGGTGGTGGTGGCGAAACACATCTCAGGATATTGAAATTTCTGGGTATACATTTAACTTTTCAGAAGTAAAACCTTTCACACATGTAGGAAGATTATTAACCATGTATCTTCCCAACAAAACTTTTCATCTTTATCTTTCCTTTTAAAAGACTTAATAATCAGATTAAGTTATAGAAAGTCTTGATTTTAGGTGTCTAGATTGTTTTTTAAGAAACTATCAAATATTCCTACATTTGAGGATCATGCTATGCACTAAGACATGTTCTGGGAAAGGACACTATAGACACAAAATCCGTTATGGGTTTAGGAAAGGGAAAGAGGGTTGGTATTCCAGTCACCAGGACGCAGCCCTGGAATCCCCGGAATTTTCACCCACTGTGTGCACAGCTCCCTGAAGCTACTCCATCCATGAGCCAAAGCAAGCAGAGAGAATGGGGCCTCCAGGCCAGCTAGAAAAGCAGCTTGACTTCACTTCAGGGCAGACTTCTGTTAGAGTGTGTCATTGCTTCAAATACTCAAAGTCTTGAATCAGTGAAGTAACCCAGTCCCAGGGGCAGGGTCTGGATGTCAACTCTGGCTTCTGATGTTGAGACCAGCCCGCCATTCCTGGGAGTTTCCCTCAAGGAGGAAGGCTCTGGCATTTGATGCACAGTGCAGTAACTCCAGAGGCAGATGGAAAAGCCTGGGGATGGTGACGCATACCACTAACACATACATTTGGGAAGCAGATCATCTGGAAGAGTTAGGAGGTCTAGACCTGTGTGGACTCTACAGAAAGACTTTGTTTCCAAAACAAAACCAAAGCCATATGTATAGCTAATTGGTGGACAATGGGACTACTCTCCTTCCTCACAGAACTGGATGGCAGCCGCTGTGCTATGAGAGCAGAAGGAGAAGCAATGCCACATCATTGTCTAAAAAGTCCCGGGTGAGGCGAAAAGCGCTGAGGATGACGGTTGCTGATGGTGATAAGAGCAGTGGCTCCTGGGAGTGCAGGTCTTTACACACAGCACCTAAGATAGTTTGGGTCTTTGTTGTGTGGTATTATAGGCTGCGTGTGAAATGCCCTCCATGGACTGACATGTGTAAACATATCCCCAGCTGGCAGCATTACTTTGGAAGGTGTGGGTGGTATCTTTAGAAGGTGGTGCCTGGCTAGAGGAAGTGGGTTATGGAAGGGGAGCCTTCCAGTTCAAGTTCCTATTTTGCTTGTGACTGCCAACACTACTGACCTCTTGCTACAATTGTCACAGCCAGGAGCCCCTGATTTTCTCATCGTGATAGATTGAGTCATGAATTAAAATGAATTATTTCTCCCTTAACTGGCTGCTAGGCATTTTGTTACGGCAGTGAGGCAGCAGTAATACATTGGGCTTTTGAGGGAAGGATAGACAAGCAAAAATCAGGAAGTGGGCAGGTTACACCATTTCTAGCACTGAGCTTAGGGGCTGGTCCTGGATGTCTAGAACCTGACCAGGGGATGTTAGAAGAGTGGACAATGGTCTAATGTGTGAGAATGTGACAAAATAAGCTGTTGGGGGAAAGCTTGTTGGCAGAATGAGGGGAGCCCAGTTCTGCCTTGAAATGCTGCTCTCTAGAAAGCAAGTAGAATCCCCGATCTCAGAGGCTGCCATGAACACAAAGAAACGACAGTTATCTGAACTGATGGTCCTGATCTGACCACACAACTAAAACATCACACTGTGCCCTTAAGTGTGTAAAATTACATGATGATTTTTAAACATATATTAAAACCAAAACGGAACATCAAACTGAAACAAGCATATTTCCCAGCCAAGGCTAGCCCCTTCTTGGCACCTCCTGGCTTTTGAACTTTCTTCTGTACAGCTCCGTGATACAGATGCTGACACTGCACAGGATGGAGGGCCAAGGGGCCCAGTCTGGGTCAGCGTTCACAGAGCACCAAGGATATTTACACTAACCGATCTGACTTAGGGTGTTTTGTGAGGGAAGAAGTGGGATTTGGGGACTTGGGAGGCTAGAGAACTGTTTCTTGTCTGTTTTCACTTGGTCTTGTTGCCCTTTGTCCCTTTCTGTGTACAGATTTGGGTTGTGCTGTAGCCTGTCAGTAAAACAACCAACCTTCCAATTAGCTGCAATACCCGTGGCTCTATGTTTCTTTTCTACTACTCTGATTTTTTCCTTTTTAACAAGGTAACCGAAGAGGGTGTTTTGTAAAAGGTCCGTTTAGCTCACGGTTTGGGGAACTCCACTTGGCACTGGCATCTACTTTCCTCTGGTGAGGCTCCCAAGGCTGTTTCACAATGGAGGCTGAATTCATGGCAGGAAAACGGCAAGGGAGAGAAGTCACATGACCATACAGAAAGCCAGGGAAGGACCATGGATGGGTCAGAGAAGGGTGAGGCTTCTGTTTCATAATAACCCTCCCATGAACATTAACTAGGTCCTAGGGGAACTACCTCTATCTGTCTAGAGGCATGAGCCCCTGGGGCCCATTGACCTCGAGTTTCTGCTCCTTAAAGATCCCACAGTTCTTAGTATCTCTGCTCAAGGGACCATTTTTGATATTCACGAGCCTTTGGGGGACAAAACACAGGTGACCCACAGCAGCACCCTGTCATCTCTTTCCACCTGGTGCTCAGTGGTAAGCCAGCCACAGGACTAATCTTGTGTTTGGTCTAGCCAAACTTATGACCGTATACGCAGTAAAAGCAGATATCGTCTCCAAAGTGTGATCTCCTCACTGAGCCACTTATATGAGATTTCATAGGCCAACATTTTAAACATTGAATCTCATCAGTGATCCCTTCCAAGTCTCCCTTGTTTGTGAAGTCAGTGGTCAGGGATGGCTGTGCTGATATTGACACCAAAAGGCGAAGGGATAAAATACTGGCACTTTGAGCTGCTCATACAATATGTTTCTTTGTTTTTTTGTTTGTTTGTTTGTTTGTTTGTTTGTTGGTTTTTCGAGACAGGGTTTCCTTGTAGTTTCTAGAGCCTGTCCTGGAACTAGCTCTTGTAGACCAGGCTGGCCTTGAACTCAGAGATCCTCCTGCCTCTGCCTCCCGAGTGCTGGGATTAAAGGCGTGCGCCACCACCACCGCCGCCCGGCTTTACAATATGTCTTAACATGAAATTTTAACAGCAGAAACAAAAGGCCTCTAGGACACCCTCCTCACTGCATGAACCTATCCTGCAGATCTCCAGAATGGCAAACTCTGAAGGAGCAATGGGGACACTGACAGGGAAACAGCCCTTCTGTAAAAGAAGCTTCTCTGATAGGCTGAAAGCACCCTAGCTTATGCATGTAAGCATTTAGAAAAAGATTTCTGCTGAAGTTTCTTTCAGAAGACAAGGCGACCATAAACAGCCATCATGAAGTCTTGTTCTGGGAGTTAATTTGCTTTCTTTCTTTCCTAAAATGTCCTTGAAAGGACAAAGGACAAGTGTATGATTCGGTTGAAAAGAGTAAGTGTGGGCATTGGTAAATGCTCTCATGATTCCCTGTTTGATAAAAGAAGTGTAGCGTGAGGGTGGGAGGGAAAGATATGTTGTCAGTAACTAGGAGTCAGAATTAAAACATTGAGTTGATCCCAAGAAAATCCAGCTTTATTTTTCCTGCTTCTTCTCATCGCCCCCCCCATGAAGAGTTTATTCATTTTAGAACATTTTTGTAAAGTGATCCTTGTGTTCTTTTGAGCATGATATTATACTCAAATGTTCTGGAATGTTTTCTCTTTCTGTTAAAATAACACATTTATTAACTGCATGAAACTAAATTAAATTAGACAATGCAGTCAGGAAGGATAGGGTGACTGAACAGGACTTTTACATAGGAATATTTAAAATTATAACATCTCTTACTTTGGACAGTGTGACCATGGGTAAATTTGCTTTATAATATCCTCTAGGGCTGCCCCTTGGTAGTTGTAGGACCTTGAGTCAGTCTCTGAATTCTTGGTTGTAGGAGTTTTTCATCTCTGGATGGAGAATGATAACACTGGGTTCATGAACTTGCCAGAACGTCAGGAGAATAAGTGTGTTTTGAATGCTCTCAAAACTTAGCATCTGTACTGTGAATATGGAGAGGCCAAATGCACAATTTATGTAAGAGGAAAATCCATCACAGTGGACAAATCTGACTGGCAAAGCATGATGTCATTTTATTATACTGTCTCCTGAGAAACCAAGATGTAAGGGATTGTGTGGGTACTTGGAAGTATGAAGAATGGGGGGGAGGGGGATAAGATCTCCTGTTAGAGTTCTCATCCTGGCTTTCAAGTGAAGAGATAGGCTGCCTTCTGAGAGTGACTGGTACTGTCCATGTGGGCACTCCCCTAACAGCCAAGGATGCTCACATACCACATAGTGGACAAGATGCCCAAGCACATGGCTGTAGCCTTGACTAGACATTTTGTTCTTGTTTTAGTTTGGTTTTGGTGTGATCAGTTATGTACATGCATGAATCACTGTGGCTATTGATGACCAGTGTCTGTAGATCAAGTGTCAAGGGTCCTTCAGGTCTTGTCTTGTGGTGAAATGGACAGTCGAATCTTCTGAGCTTCTTCTGAGATGTCCACAGAGAATAACAATCCAGATAAATACAGGTATTACTGCGCACAAGAAAACTCATAGTGTACAGAACATGCATAGAAATGTTCAGCTAAACTTCAACTAATATCTGAAAGATGCCACAAAAATTGGCTGTGGAGGTGTCAAGAAAACAAATGTTGCAGGGTTTAGGAAGGCAGGGTTGCAGTTGTAGAATGAGGTTCCTAGTGCTCTGGCTTCCTCTTCATCTTGTCCTGCTTTTTCTTAGGGCTTTTGGGCCTCAAGAAGAACCCATCTCAGACAAGCCATTTACCTGTATGGCTGGTTTACTGAAAAAAAAAAATGCCTGTATTTACTGTGCTGTGTCAAGCATTACAGTTTGAACATGACATCACCCTCCATGGACTTTTGTGTTGAAATTTAGTTCTCAGTACTTTTAAAGGCTATTCTGGAAAGTTTAGGGGGTGGGTCCTGAATGGGGTAAGTAGATGCTACAGGTATACATTTTTAAAATTTTGAGTTAGTTCTAAGTTTCTTCCTCTGTTTTCTGCCTGTCCTGGATTGTACAACTTGTCACATAGACCACTGATACCATAGTGCACTGCCCAGGCACATGAGACTAAGCAATAACAGACTGAAACTTCTGAAACCATGAGCAAAATCTCCCTTTCCTCTAAACTGTTTATATCTGATAATCTGTCACAGTGACACAGAAATGTAGATGGAAGTTTCTGTCCCACCCAGTCCTGCTGCTGTTCAGTACCAAAGAAACACACAAAAGCTTATATTAACTATAAACTGCTTGATCTGTTAGCTCAGAATTACAACTTATTAACCCCATAATTTTTATATATGTTTAGCCATGCAGCTTTGTACCTTTTCTCAGTAAGGCCTTCTCGTCTTGCCTCCTCTGTGTCTGGCTTACCACTGCATCTCTGCCTTTCCTCGTCCTACCCTGCCTATATATACTTACTGCCTGGCTCCTGGCCAATAAGTGTTTTATTAAACCAATACAAGTGATAAATCTTTACAGTGCACAAGAACATTATCCCACAGCATTTCCCCCATTTTTCTTTTCAAAACAAGAGCTTTGAATCTAACCTCCTTTGTTTGGCTTTTTTTCCTGATCATTATAAAAGCTTGTAACTAACATGCTAAACAAAGACAAATGTCTATAATCAATTTTTTGGGAATGTGGGCATAGTTTTCTAGACTACTTCCTACTGATTATGAGTGCTGATAATCTTATGGGGACCCAAAAAAAATTTAGGATCATGGTCAAGTCTTGACTGGAGTATTCTGTGAGGTTGGATCATCTCAGCCAGCAGTCTTAAAACTGTTGTGAATGTAGAATTTAGAGGAAATTGCAACAGAGGCATTCTGAAACACTGGAATTATATGGGCCATCCACTCCTGTTGGAGATTTCTCAGGGGATCTTTCTTGATGAACCCTTATTTTTCTTAACCCAGAAAGAGTTCACAGCTTCTCATTCCCTGTGGAAACAAATGAAAAACATCTTCTCTGAAGTAACAGATCTTTTTACTTAAATTTTGAATTCAAGACATTTTCAAAATATATAATAGGTTGGATTAATACTGAAGTATTTATAATCAAATGTCTTTTAGCATCTGTTGCTCCTTCCTCAGCAGTCAAATAACTAAAAGTCATCATAATGACACACATTATCCAGATTCTCTGTGTATTCTCCATCTTTATGTGGCTTTTTTTTTACACTATTACTTTTATTTTTATTTTTAACTTTTGGTTTTATAAGACAGGGTTTCTCTGTGTATCTTTGACTGTCCTGGACTTACTCTGTAGACCAGGCTAGCCTTAAACTCACAGAGATCTGCCTGCCTCTGCCTTTCCAGTGCTGGGATTAAAGGTGTGTGCCACCACACCTGGATACTCTATTTCTTTTCTTAAGGACTTTCTCTATCTTTTCTTTTCTCTCTCAAGCCTATGTATAATTTTAAACATAATATATAATATTTAGAGGGCTTTTTCCATCTGAATATGTTTTTAGTGTATATATCTATTTTTTTCTGAGCCCATGAGCCTTCAACCTGCTAAATGGCATGGGTACGATTAAAGCTGCAACTTTGGCAGCTGACTCTACGTCATTCCTTAGCTTTCTGAGAGTCTAGTTTCATGGCAGAGGTAGAGGAGGGACCCACTTTTATTGCCACAACTCTGTGGAGTTTCTAGCTCCATTCCACCACCAAGATGCATGCTACTAGCTGCTCATAAACATTTAAGTGTTTGGTAACTGGGCCTCTTAAAAAAAGTCACTAAGAGGCTTTTGCTACTAATGCTGAGTTGGGAAGCCTTTCTTAAAGAAGCAGCACCTCTGCTTGCTGCCAGCAAACAGAACCTACTGGAGTAAAGATGGTAAAGATGGTTACCTAGAAGCTGCACTTGACTCTGTTCTCATCTGTCTAGAATCTATTTTTTAAAGCTTTCTCAGGTTTTATGTAGAAATTCTTGTCTAATATTTGGGCACCATTTGTACATAAAGTTTCTACCTGCCTGGTCCCGCAGCTGTTCAGTCCCAAAGAAATGTTGTAGGATAACACTCTTGTACACTGTAAAGATTTGTCACTCATGTTAGTTTAATAAAATGTTTATTGGTCAGTATCAAGGCAGGAAGTATAGGCAGGGCATCCAGAGTAGAAGAATTCTGGGAAGAGGAAAGACAGACATGCTGCAGTCGTAAGCCAGAAGCAGAGGAAGCAAGATGAGAAGACCTTACTGAGAAAGGTACCAAGCTACATGACTAAACATAGATAAAAATTATGGGTTAATTTAAATTGTAAGAGTTAGTTAATAATAAGCTTGAGCTAATAGATCAAACAGTTTATAATTAATATAAGCTTTTATGTGTTTTTCTTATACTGAACAGCAGCAGTACTGGGCAGGACAGAAACTTACACCTATACAGAAATAATAAAAAAAAAACAGGTTACTGTGACTACAGGGTAAAACTTATTTCAGTTTTTAAAAATTTATTGATTTGACATACCATCCACAGTTTCCCCTTCCTCTGCTCCCATTCCCTCCTCCACTACCCTTCTACCCCTGCCCCACTCACTCCTCTTCTTTCTACATTCAGAAGTAGTAAGGCCTCCTACGGGGGTCAACAAAGTATGGCCTGTAAAGTTGAGGCAGAACCAAGCTCCTCCACTGTACATTAAGACTGGCCAAGGCATCCCACCAGAGGGAATAGGTTCCAAAGATCCTACTCGTGTTCCAAGGAGAAATCCTGGTCCTACTTCTAGGAGTCTCACAAAGACCGAGCTACACAACTGTCACCAATATGGAGAAAGCCTAGGTCAGTACCATGTTGTCTCCCTAGCTGTTGGTCCAGAGTCTGTGAGCTCCCACAAGCTCTTGCCAGCTGTCTGTGTGGGTTTCACCATCATGATCTTGATGCCCTTTGCTCACATAATCTTTCCTTTCTCTCTTCATCTGGACGCTTGGAGCTCAGTCCAGTGCTTGACTGTGGGTCTCTGCATCTGCTTCCATCAGTTACTGGATGAAGGCTCTGTGATGACAATAAGGGTAGTCACAAGTCTGATTATAGGGGAAGACCAGTTAAGGCATCCAATTTCTTTCTTCAAAACTTAAAGTTCTTCTCATACAGGTCTTTCTCTGTTTGGTTAGAGTTACCTCCAAGATATTTTATATTGTTTGTGGCTATTGGGAAGGATGATGTTTCTCTGATTTCTTTTTCAACCCATTTATCATCTGTATATAGGATGGCTACTGATTATTTTTTTATTTAATCTTGTATTCTGTCACATTATTGAAGGTGTTTATCAACTGTAGGAGTTCCCAAGTAGAATTTTTGGGGTCATTTATATATAATGTTATACCATCTGTGAAAACTGATAGTTTGACCTCTTCCTTTCCAATTTGTATCCCCTTGATCTCATTCTGTTGTCTTATCGCTCTAGATAGAACTTTGAGTACTATATTGAAGAGATAGAGAGAGAGTGGACAGCCTAGTTCTGTTCCTGGAATTGCTTTGATTTTCTTTCCATTTAGTTTGATGTTGGCTGTTGGATTGTTGTATATCACCTTTATTATTTTTTGGTATGTTTCTTGTATCCCTGCTCTCTTCAACAAGATCTTTATTTCAAAGGGGTCAACACCTTTGACAAATCCAACATTTTGTCAAAGGCTTTTTGAGCATCTAATAAGATGATCATATTGTTTTTCAGTTTATTTATATGGTGGGTTACATTGACAGATTTTTGTATGTTGAGCAATCCCTGCATCTCTGGAATGAATTCTACTTGAGCATGATGAATGATTTTTCTGTTGTGTTCTTGCATTCAGTTTGCCCATATTTTATTGAGTATTTTTGCATCAATGTTCATGAGACAGATTTGTCTATAATTCTTTTTCTTAGTTGCATCTTGGTGTGGTTTGGGTAACGGAAACTGTAGCCTCATAAAAAGAGTTTGGCAATGTTCCTTCTGTTTCTATTGTGTGGAACAATTTGAGGTGTATTGGTATTAGCTTTCTTAAGTTCTGGTAGAATTTTGTATTGAAACCATCTGGTCCTGAACTTTTTTTGGTGGAAGACTTTTGATGACTGCTTCTATTTCTTTAGGGGTTATATGCATATTTAAATTGTTTATCTGATCTTGATTTAATTTTGGGATGTGCTGCCTATCCTGAAAATTGTCCATTTCCTTTAAATTTTCCAATTTTTTGGAATACAAGTTTTTGAAGTATGATCTAATGATTCTCTGTATTTCCTCAGTGTCTGTTGTTATGTCTCTCTTTTCTTTTCTGATTTTGTTAATTTGGATATTCTCTCTCTGCCTTTTGGTTAGTTTGGATAAAGGGTTTGTCTATCTTGTTGATTTTCTCAAAGAACCAACTGTTTGCCTCATTGACTCTTTGTGTTGATTTCTTTGTTTCTATTTTATTGATTTCAACCCTGAGTTTGATTGTTTTCTTTCTGGGTGAGTTTGCTTCTATTTTTTTCTAGAGTTTCAGGTGTGCTGCCAAATCTAGTGTGAATTTTCTCCATGTTCTTTATGTAGGCACTTAGGGAACTTTGAACTTTCCTCTTAGTACTGCTTTCAAAGTGTCCCATAAGTTTGGATATATTTTGTATTCATTTTCATCAAACTCTAGAAAGTCTTTATTTTTGCTCTTTATTTCTTCCTTGACCCAGTGGTGATTCAGTTGAGCATTGTTTAATTTCCATGAGTTTGTGAACTTTCTGCAATTAGTGTTGCTGTTGAATTCTAACTGCAAGTCATGGTAGTAAGATATGGGGGTTATTCCATTTTTTTTTGTATTTGTTGAGATTTGCTTTGTTACTGAGTATGTGATCAGTTTTAGAGAAGATTCTATGAGGTGATGAGAAGAAGGTATATTCTTTTGTGTTTTGGTGAAATGTTCTATAGATGTCTGTTAAGTGCTATTAAGTCATAACTTCTGTTATTTCCTTTCTGTGTTTGTTAAGTTTCTGTCTGGCAGTCCTGTCCAGAGGTGAGAGTGGAATGTTAAAGTCCATAACTATTAGTGTGTGGGGATTGATGTGTGATTAAGCTTTAGTAATGTTTATTTTACAAGTGTGGGTGTTCTTATATTTGGGGCATAGATGTTCAGAATTGAGACTTCACCTTGATGGACTTTTCCTGTGATGAATATGAAGTATCCTTCTTTATCTCTTTGAATTAATTTAGTTTTGGTAAAAATGGAATGCTATTTTTCATCTCCTTTGATTATTTTTAGTTTAAAGTCTATTTTATTAGATATTAGGATAGTTACATCAGCTTGCTTCTTAGGTCCATTTGACGGGAAGATCTTTTTCCAACCCTTTACTTCAAGGTAATGTCTCTTTGAAGTTGAGGTGTGTTTCTTGTATGCAGCAGAAAGATAGATCCTGTTTTCATATCCACTCTTTTAACCTGTGTCTTTTTATTAGCAAATTGAGTTCATTGACATTAAGAGATGTTATTGACCAGTGATTGTTAATTTCTGTTATTTTGGGGGTTTGGTGGTGGTGATATTGTGTGTTTCCTTTCTTTGGGTTTTTCTGTTGTGAGATTATCTATGCCTTTGTTTCCTTGGATGTAACTGAGTTTTTTAGTTTGGAGTTTTCCTTCTTGTACTTTCTGTAGGGCTGGATTTGTGAATAGGTATTGTTTAAATCTGGTTTTGTCATGAAATATCTTTTTTCTCCATCTATGTTGATTAAAAGTATTGATGGGTACAATAGTCAGGGCTGGCATCCATGATCCTTTAGTGTCCATAAAACATCTGTCCAGAACCTTCAAGCTTTTAGAGTCTCCATTGAGAAGTTGGATGCAATTCTGTTAGGTCTGCTTTTATGTGTTACTTGACTTTTTCTCCTTTCAACTCTTAAAATTCTTCCTTTATTCTGTATGTTTAGTGTTTTGCTTATTATGTAGGGAGGGGGCTTTTTTATAGGTCCAGTCTATTTTCTGTACTGTAAGCTTCTTATATCTCCATAAGCATGTTGTTCTTTAGGTTAGGAAAGTTTTCTTCTAAGATTTCGTTGAATATATTTTCTGTGACTTTGAGCTGGGATTCTTTTTCTTCTATCCTGATTATTCTTAGGTTTGGTCTTTTCATTGTGTCCCCGATTTCCTGGATGTTTTGTATTAGGAACTTTTTGGATTTGACATTTTCTTTGACTGATGAATCTATATCCTTTATTATATCTTCAGTGCCTGAGATTTTCTCATCTATCTCTTATATTCTGTTTGTGATGCTTTCATCTGTAGTTCCTGTTCATTTACCTAGATTTTCCATTTCCAAAATTCCCTCGGTTCAAGTTTTTTTTTATTGTTTCTATTTCAGTTTTTAAGTCTTGAACCATTTCCTTCACCTATTAGATTTTTTTTCTTGGCTTTCTTGGCTCTCTTTAAGGGATTTGTAGATTTCTTCCAATTTTTTGTTTGCCGTCATCTTTAAAGAAATTTTCCACTTTCTCCTTAGGCGCCTCTATTATCTTTATAAAGTAATTTTTAAGCTCATTTTCTTGTGTTTCCACTGCTTTGGAATGTTCAGGTTTTGCTGTTGTAGGATAATTGGGTCCTGGTGGTGCCATATTGATCTTTTGGTTGTTGAATGTATTCTTACACCAGTGTTTACTCATCTTTTCTTCCAACTGGTGTGGCTTATGCCTGGGTCTGTTCTGCCAACTATTGTAGTTTACACCTATGCCTATGAAGTCTAATATTTTTCCAAGCGGTGTTGTTTGCACCTGTGCCTATGCAGTCTGTCGGGGTTGTGATGGAAGAACTGGCCATGGGAAGGATATTTAGGTACAAAGATTTTTGTGGCAAAGTAGGTCTTGGAAGGACAAAGTCCAGTGCATGGTGGGGTTGGGGACGCAGCATGAAGGCAGGACTCTCACCTGCCTGCAGCCTGATGGGGAGGGTACCAGAGCAGCCTTTCTGTCTCAATTTACAACTTAATTGAGAAGGTAAGAAAGTGGCAAAGGAATTTGACAAGTGCTATAATTGAGGCAACCTATGGAGAGGAAGCTGTGGAAGTCAAGAGCGGACACAAGAAAACTGGGGATGGTATTTAGGGCAGAGTTGTGCCTGCACAGTCAGGGCCAGCTGTTTGCTACTCCGACCCTCTCAGCTGCAGAACTGACTAGTGCTCAGTAGCACACTCGTGTGACCCATAACTGGGACACCCTACTAAGCTTGCATCACTAGGTGATCCTGTGCACACATTACAGAGCCAGCAGATCGGGTTTACGTTGCTTGAAGTTAGGTGCTTGAGATGAGTATAAACTGTGTTAGCAGGAGAACAGGAGCTGGTGGGGGCTGCGGTTAAAACACAGTCCTGTGCTTAACAGTAAGCATCTTTTATAAGTAGGTGTACACTCTGCCATAATGGTGAGAAGTATAGTATAGTTTATGCATAAACCAGTAACAGCTGCTTTTTGTCAATGCTGATAACCCTGTGCCATATGTACGTGTGAATGGCATGCTCATGACTGGCAGTAGTCATTTTGTTTATGCCAGCATCATCATAAGCAGATGAACAGTGACTTATGTTGTGACACTACCACAGTTGTGACATCACTAGTCAATAGAAAGACTCTGTAATCTCACAGTATATACACTTTTGTGTATGCGGCCACTGACAGAAACCCAATTAGGTGCGCTGGCTGTGTTGTGACACACACAGGGCTTCCGTTTTGGTTTGATCTTATGTGCAACATATTATAACTTATGCAATTTCAGCACAGCTGTTTGACCCACTGTCCCAGGGAGGTGGGACCAGGCTCTGCTGTCCTGTGAGTGGCTTTCTCATCTCTGTGTTTGGTTCCTCTTCTTGGAAGTTAGTAGTTACCCTAGAGTACTAAACAGATTCAGGTATGATAAATCCACTGAAAACTCTCAGAATTGTCTGCCCCCACAGAGCCCAGCACACTGTTGAACACCTTCTTGACTTCACCAATCCGTGTTACATCAAAGCATGGAAAACAACTTAGGTATCTTGTCACAAACAAATCTTCTATGTCCTCAAAGAACTGGAAGAAATTAACATGTATGCAAAGATGTTGATCTCCCAAGATCAGCTGCTTTATGAGGAAGAAGATAAAAACCTCTGTAAGCTTCTGGTGTTTCAATTTCACGGACTAACAAGTCCACCTGGCCAGGTGTTAGCAGCCTAGAAGTTTCCCCCTATATGACTCTGTTCATGGCTGATGAGGAAGGATAACACCACCCACAATGGAATAAGATTTATAAAACCTGGAGATTTGGTTAGAGGTGAGAAAAGACCTCACACTGTGCACACTTGTATTCATTGTAGCACTAATTTTGGTGGCCAAGACTGAAAACAATCTGTGCCCATCCGTAGATAAACAGGTAGATAAAATACAGTATGTATGGTAGGCAAAGAGGGTAGAATGAAGCTACCAGGACAGGGACTTGAAGGGAGACCAAGGAGAAAAAAGCTCTTTGGAAAATTATTAACCACACTCCATTATTGTTATCCATCCTTACTGTGGTTTTTATAGCTCAGTGCTTCTCAACCTTCTTGATGTTCCTCACATTGTGGTGATCCCAATCATAAATTTTTGTTGCTACTTCCTAATTGTAATTTTGCTGCTGTTATGAATTATAGTGTAAATATTTTGGGAGAAAAAGGTTTCCCAAAGGGATTGTGAGCCACATGTTGGAAACCACTGTTCTAGAGGAATCACCAGCCCTAGGGACTGAACCCTAATGCCGTGTCCAGCATTAAGTTGATCCACTCTTCTTCCCAGCAAACATAGCATTTTCAGTGTTAGAATCTGTGTTTGTAGGGAGAATGGAGCTTGAAGGGTACTCGTGTGTGTGTGTGTGTGTGTGTGTGTGTGTGTGTGTGTAGGAGAAGGTCACATTGCTGGTGAGTGGCAAGCAGACTATCAATCAGTTCTGGCTTTGCCCCAGGCCTCTTCTCCCTACAAAGTTCTCACACAGCCTGCTGGCCTTCTTTCTTCTCAGTTCCAGGATCCAGCTGAGGCTTGTTGACTGAGTACTAAGTAGGAATCACAGGCACCTGGAGATCTTCCCTCCAGACCCCAGAAGTTATCCTACTAGTTCACATAGCACTCAGATCAGTGGACCAGCAGGCCTCATGCTCTCTCCAATGCTTCATTTCCCAAGGATCCCCGGTAGGAAAATGTTTGGCACAAGCTGACATGCTTCTTTAAGTAGTTATCTGTCAGAAACTCAGAACAAATAGCTAACTGCAGTGCCTATTAACATGCCAAAGTGCATGCTAACCTCAGGCTCTCTCAGCATTGCAAGTACCTCTTAGAGTCCATGCTGCAGGGATCCTGGCTCCTGTTTGTGCTTCTCACCCCCATCACCTGCCCTAAACCTCTCTCGCCTATGAGCTTCGAATCCCACCCCACAGCTTCTTTTTGTTTATAACCTTACAATTTCAGCTGCTTGCTCTCTTTGTTTTCTTGGTTCTTCTCCCTTCGTTGGTCCCTCTGCTTTTAGCTCCTTCACCCCTCCCCTCCCATCTCCTTTCATGGACAGGTTTGGTCTTCTGGCCAAGGTTAAGCCACTTCTTTCTCTCTCTGTTCTGCTCTCTTCCAGATGCCTCTGGCCATAGTCTCCCTTATATCTACGATTAAAACCTTCTCCACAACCATACCTTGGAATTGTCATGTCCTCATTGTCATTCACTATCCTAGATCAACTCCCGGAATGCTAAATTGTCATGCGTAATAGCATTGAAAGGTTATTGACTTTTGACAGTTTTTTTTTTTTTAATGAAACTTTCACAACACTGATTGTGCTGGATGCTTTTATATCAATTTAGTATAAACTAAAGTCATCTGAGATAAGAGAACATCAATTAAGAAAATGCCACCATAAAATTCAATTGTAAGGTATTTATTTTTATTTATTGATTAATGGGGGGTGGTCCAGCCCACCATGGGTGGTGCCATCCCTGGGTTGGTGATCTGGGGTCCATAAGAAAACAGACTGAATAAGGCATGGGGATCACACCAATAAACAGCACCCCTCCATGGCTTCTTCATCAGCTCCTGCCTCGAGGTTCCTGCCCTTTTAGAGTTCCTGTCCTGACTTCCTTCTGGATGGACTATGGATAAGGAAGTGTAAGCCAAATAAACCCTTTCCTCTCCAAGCTGCTTTTGGCCAATGCTGTTTTATCACAGCAACAGAAACCCCAAGACACTGATCTAGCATTTTTCTCTAGAGGGAATTTCTAAGAGGAGATGTTCCATCTGTCGGTTGTTCCCACCACGGCACATTCTTGGTGATGCCCCTTCCTAGTAGGAAGTGTTTACTTGGGACAAATATGTCCGATTTGTGTTAGAAAGGGGGCTTTTCTGTGTTTATCTACTTTGGCTAACTTTCAGTGCCTTCAGCCTCGGATTTGTTGGCTGTCATCTGATATTCCAAGGCAAACTGGCTGGTGAATTGTAACAGTAAACTGATTGTGATGAGAAAGTGTGCCTGCAGGATTCATCAAGCCCTTGGGGTCGTCTTTTCAAGGAGCAAAATAAATAAATAAATAAATAAATAAAATCTATGGTTTGTTTTCCTAAGGAATTTTGATGGCAGGTAAGATTGATGGAAGTTTTTTTGTTGGAGAAGCTATGCCACAGTTTGATGGAAGGGAAGCCAGCAGGGAAGGGGCTTTCTTCTTCCCCTGGCTGTCAAGCCCACTTTACACTTCAGCATCCCTAGTTAAGGAGCAGACACTGTAGCAGGGATACCAGAGGACTAGACATCATGTAGTTTACCTAGAGGGGCCTTTGCTGAGTGAGAATTTGCACATCCTGGCTCTTAGGATTCTGCTGAGTACTTGGAGCAGGGCTCTGGTATCTATTTATTGTCCACACAGGGAGCTGTGTCTTAGTATTGCTAAGAATATTAAGTGAGATGTCCCCTAATTACTTTCATGACTGTCTGCATAGGTGGATGCAAAGAGATTAATCTAGTGTTTGCCCAGAGATTCTGCATTAGTTGTCTGTAACTTAATGGATTGCCAACTGAATGGCTTAGCACAATGGAAGTTCATTTTCGTAGCCATACTGTATCCAGGAGGCTAGGAGATAGATTCTCTGGAGATTCGGAACTTTCTTGTGGCTACTGACATTCCTAGGCTTCCGGCCCAATCATTACAACCCTTTCCCCCTTGGTCACGTGGCTTCCTCTGTGTGTCTATCCTATAAGAACACCTCCAATTACATTTGTGACTACCCACAGGGTACAGTGTAACTTCCACCTCCATGGATCATATAGTTGCCATAGAAAAGTACGTTACTGGTTCATACATGCATATATCATGCTTTGATAAGATCTACCCAACATTCCCTCTGTTCCAATTTCTCCTCTCTGTCCCTACTACTCTTTCTTCCTGACTTCATGTATTCATTTCCTAGCACTCTATTTCTTAACATCCTGAGGACTCAATGCAGTCTATATGCATTGATATAGTAACATCTAATGAAATGAGCTGAAAGCCCCCCAAGGCATGCATTTCTAAAGAAAGCTGATTCCCCCTCCCCCATCAGCCATCAATTCCTGATAAGTATTGACTCAGCTAGAGATGTGACTTCAAGTCTCTCTCCTATCCATGATGGGACTTTGGCTGACCTAATCTTATGTAGTTCTATGCATGTAGTCATGGGTACTTTTAGTTCATGTATATGACAGCCCTGTCATGTCCAGTAAACCATGTTTTACTACATACATCTACTGGTTTTGGCTCTTACAATCTTTCTATTCCCACTTTTCCATTATGACCCCTAAACTTAGTGGGGAAGGGGTGTGATGTAGACACCCCATCTGGAGCTTAACCCTCTACAGTTTCTTATTCTCTGCATGTTGACCAGTTGTGGGTTCTGAGTTAATTGCTATCCATTGCAGAAAGACGCTTTTCAGGTAAGGGATGAGAGATACACTAATCTATGCCTATAAAGATAAGAACTCAGCAGGTAGTTTCATACTATGTCCATTTAGCATAGTAATAGTCTTGGGTTCTCCTGGAGAGCCTGTCAGGTAGCCAGCCCTGGACTTTTGGACAGGTTAACAGTGTTAAACTTGAGTTCCAACTCGTAGAGTGGGCCTTAAATCTAATCCGAAAGTGTAAGTTCATCCCGTAACATCCGCAGCTATATTGCATTGGTGGTCATGTCTTGCCAGGCCAATCATTATTATAGTTCACAGCGTTCACAGCTTGGTAAGATTGTTGAATACTTTGCTCACCTGATAGAAGAAACAGAACCTCTGACACCGTGAAAACTAGCCAGGAGGAATGAAGCTTCCATGTCAGTCCCATCTTGACTGCTCCAGGTTCTATGACTCAAGTGTGCAGTGTCTTCAGCAACAGCGTCAAGTTCTGGACAGTAACCAAGGGCGGTAGCAATGTCTTGGAATGTTCAAGAGGGTTCTCTGGGACCTCACTGACGCAAAAAGAGGTAACTCATACGAGGTGCTAGACTTTTTATTTGCCAGCCCATGGCACTTGTGAGAACTATTCTCCCTCTGCTATAGAGTAATCCTATTTAATATCCTTTTGTCCATGCATATGTAACTATTTCTAAAAGCTTCTACCCTAGCTGCCTTCCATATGGCATTTTTCAAAGTTCTTTAGCATTGTTTACTCCTGCTTTCACTCCCTCCTGTGTCCTGCCCTACCATCCTCCACCTCATTTAATCTGTCCTATTTCCTTGTTCTCTTTTATCCAGATATGTCTTTTCTTTTCTTTTTTAGTTATGTGTCTGTGTGGGCCTATGCAGACATGTTCAAGTGCCCATTGAGGGCTATATTAAGTGGTGACATCAAACTGGGAAAGGGACTGTCTGGAGATCTCAAACTCATTCTTCCCACTCTTAGGGCTATACGGTTGTTCCTTTCCAAAGTTAGTTGTAAGGTTGGCAGTAATTAGTTATGAGAGATCAGGAAAGGGGTGTGATGAACAGAAAGGTCTGGACTTAGCTGAGTATGATAGTAAAGGGCTGTAATCTCATCACTTAGAAGTTGAAGACAGAAGGGCTGTGAGTTTGAATTAAGCCTGAGCTACATAACGGGCTCTCGACTAATCTGAAGTGATCCTGGGAAAGCAAAGGTAGATAACACCCTACATAAAGCTCATATCAAATATGAAGCATCTAAGAGTACATTGTTACTAACAAGAGAAAATTGTATATACTGGTGGAATTGTTTGCTAATCAACTGATTTAAAATAGAGAGAGTGTTCTAGATTATCTCAATGTGTGTTAATCAAGATTAACTCAAAGGACCCTTTACATTGAATGAGGCAAGCAGCAGGTGGGAAAGACATGGTGTGAAGACTCAACACTCCATTGCTGAATATAAAGAAGAAGGTAAAGAGGTCATGGGCCAAGGCATAAGGGAGCCTGAAGAAACCTCGCCTAAGAGAATACAAAGTTGTGTGAATGGGGAAGGCAGGAATCAATCCAGGAGGAGTTGGGGGGGGGTGAATATTATCAAAATGTGCTGTATAAATTCTTGAAGAACTAACAAAAATGAAGGGTAAATGATAATTTACTATGAATTAAAGTCCTGTCAACATTTAATTGTAGTTCAGTGAGACTCACATATAACTAGAAACCAAAAGGTACTTAAGGCAGAAAATTAGAACTTCATTTTATTTCAGAAGGCATGTGGAACTGTTACATCATCACCAGGAGACATGCAGTGTGGGCCCAAATGGACAATCCAGCACCAGGCTACTTACTTATTTCTTTGGTGGGTTGTTGTAGTTCTTGATTAGTTTCTTGAGAAGAAAGATGATTTTGAATGTTTTCCCAATGTACTTATTGCATTTATTGAGGACTGGGTCTTTGGAGGTTCATCTTTTTTTTCTTCCTGAGATGCTTCTATGAGACAGTAGCTTCGCAGAGCTGCTAGGAAAATCCCAAGGAATCTACTGAAAGGTTTTGGTGCACATTCACTTTTGAAGGCCAAAGAATGGCCGAGTTAGACTCTAGTTCCTCCCTGAACAAAGTCTAGCCTAAAGCAAAGTCTATGGATGTTTGTGTCCATGTGGGTCTATGCACAGGCGTGCAGCTGCACATGTCCACATGCATAAGGAAGCCAGGAGAAGTTGTGATGAGTCCTCCTGTCTATTGCTGTTTACTCCATTTAGGTAGGAGTTCTCCTTAAATCTGGAACTCATGTCTTCATTGATAAGCTGGAATTCAGCAAGCCCTGGCAATCCTCCTGTCTCCAGCCCTCAGAAATGAAGTTATAGCTGTGTACAGGACTTCCAGGCTTGTGATCTGGTGCCAGATCTGAATTTTGGTCTTTGAGATTGCTCAATAAATGTTCCTAACCACTGATCTGCCTATCAGCTACTCCTAACAACTTAGGGGTGTGTGTGTGTGTGTGTGTGTGTGTGTGTGTGTATGTGTGTGTGTGTGTGGTGCATGATATGTGTATGTTTGTGTGTGTATGTATGTTTGTGTGTGTGTATGTGTGTGTTTTTTTTTTTTTGTGTGTGTGTGTGTGTGTGTGTGTGTTAGGCACATGAATATGAATATACATGCAGAGTTCAGAGCAGGATGTCAGATGTTTTCTTCTATCACTTTCTATCTTATTCTCTTGAGACAAAGTCCTTCATTGAATTGTAAGCTTGCCATTTTGGCTCAGCTGACTGGGCAGCCTATCTCTGCCCTGTAGTGCTTGGGGTACAGTCATGGGATTACTCTTTATGTAGTAGTAGTGTCAGGGATTCAAACTCAGTTCCTCATGCTTGCAAAGCAAAGACAATTACCCTTTGGACTATTTTCCCAGCCTTGTCAAATACCATTTTATCAATTTATACAATGAACTTTTGTTTCAAGTTTATTTTAAACATTACTTATTCAAGAGCTGGGCATCTGGGATACTTAACTAGCAAATGTCAGACCCATGCAGTTAACCCTCATAAGCATAAATATAAAATAAAATAATAAACACAATTTAAAACTCTTTTATTGCTGAATATTTCCAAAAGAATCTTTTCATCTTCACTAAGACATGTTAAAGGCTATATAATGATCATGCCGAGTATGGCCCGGATTTCTTAGTGTAAGTCATTGCATTTGTTCTAGGCAAAAGCAGCTAACTACTACTTTAAGATACAGGAGCACACAAGTGCACAAGTAAGTCAATGTCTGTGGAACTGTCAGGTAACCATGAACTGATGGCTTGGTTTCGAGTAGAATAGAAAAAAAATATTAATCTAAAGAGAAGAGAATAGAATTATGTTAAAGAAGGGAAGGGAGGAGGAAAAGAAAGGAAAAGAAGGGAGGAAGGAGAAAGAAGGAGAAAGAAACGGGGGAGGAAGCAGGTAGGCAGGACGGGCAGGCAAGCAACGGATAGATCCAGAAGCAGCCTAGAGTAGAGTATAACGGTATCTAAAGCGCTTGTGCCATGTGAGCCCACAGCTCTCATCTAGTGTAACTCCCTGATTTAAGTGGTACCTATGTTGTCTTGATGTTCTGTGGTGACTATGAAATACAAATAGCTCTTTAAACTTCTCTGATGATTCTATAAAACCAGAGTGTAATCAGAGGTGAGGCTAAGAAAACACTGTGAAGGGATTGTGTACTGAGAAGCCACGGGCATTGTGGCTGAAGCACATATGGCTGACCATGAGAATGATGGGCTTAGGTTTCAGGAACCTCACCCTCAGACAGGCCTGAGTCCATTACTAATCACTATCTGTGTCATCCTTTTACAACTTGCTCTTTGACCTGTGCTTTACTGTCCCAACATTAATGCTCAGCTTATCTATAAGGAGTAGAGGAATGGCATATTTAAAACCCACCAACCCAGGGCCCTAGTTTATCTCTTAGGAGTAGAGGAATAGAATATATGAAATCAGTCGTCACAGGCCTTATCTTATCTCTTAGGAGTTGAGGAATGGCACATATAAAATACACCGTCATAGAGCTTGGCTTCAGAGACTTTTCCTTTTTCTGATCTATTGTCTGATGCTCCGGTCGTAAGTCCAATATGCAAATGAGCTTCTTTTAGAAGTAGAGCCAGTGTTCAAGGCATGGTAATGGCAATATACCCCTGCAATCCTCAAACGGAGCATCTCTACGTCTAGCCAGTTTAAGAGACAATTCCAGGTTATTTCTCAGAGTAACTTTTGAGTTGTTGAAGAATGAGTTGGATTACATGCTTTAGTTAGGGTTTCTATTGCTGTAAGGAGACACCGTGACCATGCAACTCTTACAAAGAAAAACACGTAATTGAGATGGTGGCTTACCATTCCAGAGGTTTGGTCCATTATCATTATTGCAGTCGGCATGGTGGCTGGGAGTAGGGTGACATACAGGCAGACAGGCTGCTGGAGAAGGAGCTGGGGATTTTACATCTTAGTCCAAAGGCAACAGGAAGTGAACTGAGACACTGGATATGGATTGAGCATATATGAGACCTCAAAGCTGCCCTTCACAGAGACACTCTTCCTCCAACAAAGCAACACCTACTAATAGTGCCACTCCCTTTGAGGACCATTTTCTTTCAAACCACTGCATAATACTTACTCCCTGGCCCAATGCAGTCAGTCCAACTATAGCAGTCCCCATAGTTTATCACAGTCTCAACAGGGTTTAAGTTTAAAGTTCAAAGTTTCTTCTGAGATTCATGCAATCTCTTAACTCTGATTCCCCTATAAAATCAAAAATACACATATGGGCAAACAAACAAACAAGAAACAGATCACAGACTTCCAACATATAATGACACAGAATATATATTACCATTCCAAAACATAGGGAAGGGAGCACAGTGAGGAAATACTAATCTAAAATAAGATTGAAAACCAGCTGGAGAAACTCCAAATTCTGCATCTCCACCTATGATGTCAAAATGCTCTTTGGATCTCCAACTCCAGTCAGTTTTGTTGACTGCAGCATCCCTCATTTGGGCTGGTTCCACACCCTGTTAGCAGTTTTCCTCAGCAAATACCCATGCTCTGGCATCTCCAACATCTTGGGTTCAATAGCTGCCCGACATAGTAAAAACATAATAAAAACACAGCTCCCCCCAAATCCTGCCCCATCTGGCTATTACAGGAATAACTATGGATGTCACCACTGGTAAGTGGGAGGGACCGCCTCTCTGAACACATATTAACAGTTTTCTTTTTAGTTCATCCAGTGCCTCCAACAGGTGACCAAAACCAACCTCACCCTTTAAGGACAAATCAACTTCTTGGCAATGGCATACTCCAAAACCAACAGGAATTGGATTTTCTTAGACCTGAAAAAGGTGACCTTTGCCTCTTCCTCTGAGAGGAATGCTGATTCTATATTATCAGTCAGGTATAATTAAAAAAAAAACAAAACATCTACAAAACAGCTTCAAACACACATCCAAAATATAAGGAACAACTCGATGCCTTTGGCTTTTGGGTCTTTGAGGATCCCATATCAAATTGACTGTCCTTCCTGAAGCCCCTCCTTCTCATTTTCCTGCTTTTCCTAACTGTGCCCTGCTTATCCAGTTTCTTCTATACATTTCTTCAGTGACAGATTTGAAGAATCTCTAATCAAATAATGAACCAGCTATTGTTCCAATCTCCAGCTACAGAACTAAAGGTTCATGATTACCAAATGTGTCCTGATGTTGAGGTTCATGATTACCGAATGTGTCCTGATGGTGAGGACCAGTAGCACCCCAAAGATGCCGATGCCTGAAGACAACAGGAAGCTGTCCGAAGAGCGGGGTGCCCCTAGTCTTGCCTCACCATCACCCCTTCCTATTTCTTCCCTATAATAAACAAAAGGGAGGAATGCTGGTAAACTGTGAACCACCCACAATTCAGCACCAGGTGCTTCCCTATCCCCCATCCCAACTAGAGATACTCAGTGCCAGGGCCTCTTCACTAGCAGTCAATGTGACCCATTTCTACTGCTCCTGTGCTTGTGTATTTTCCCTTATGTGCACGTTCCTTACCTCTTGTAAAGGGCGCACCATCACAGCCTGCTCACTCTTTTCCATCCCTGCTCAGAGGTGGCCTTTTGCATATACCACCCCCTCCTCAATAAATCTCTCGCATGAGACCTTTTGCATAGCATGGTTTTGTGGTATTTCCTGGACCTCTGGTCACTGCCAAACACTGACAGCCAGGCCCTCATGTCAGCTGCCTAGGAGAGGTCACCAGGGCACTTTCCACTGCTCTGGAACTTGGAGACCCATTACACAGCTTCTGTCCATTAATCAAGTTTTTTTTTCCCATCAGATGATGGAGTATACATCCAAAGTTGGTAGTGTCCCAGAGTTACAAGCTGCCAGGTGGGGCCGCCTCCAAAGTCCCAAATTAAAAGCGGGCTCAGAGTAGAGGGGATTGCTACTCCTTTGCCTGTGACTCTTCCATCCAGGGAAGGTCAGGCTGCCTTCTGCCTTTGTTACGCCAGCACTTTGCCAACAGAAAGATGTCTTGGGGGTGAGATATGGCTGGGGTGGAAGAATAGTTCATAAAACAATCTCAGGCTGAAGAGTTGCTCCCCTGGGGTTCCCACACTATGTGGGAAAGCAATGAGGACACAACAGCCCCACGGCCAGCTGTTTGAGCTTCGCGTGGTAAGTGCTTGGTCTGTGTTTTGGAGAGTCAGGGTGTCTTGGCAGGAAGAGCTGGCAAAATTGCTGGAATCATATCTACATCCCCGTCTCATAACCACCAAGGTTTATTTTTAACGCGTTAGCTAGTCACTGGAAAAATTGGGTATTTTAAAGTTGGGTATACTAGTTTGTATCATATAATCAGTTTGTCGTAAAAAATAATACAACATAAAAGCTTAAAAAGAATGATAATAATTCAATATGTAATAATCCTCTGACATGCCAGAGGTCCTCAAGAGCAAGGGAACCTGAGAGAGGCTATTACCCATGACTATTCGTCACTGTGCTCATTAATTAGTTAATTCACATTCTCATAAAGGCACCTACCTCCTAACATCTTCATCTTACCTAGCTCCCACTCCCCCTTTTAAAGTCAGTATTTGATTGGTTTATTTTAGAATAAAATATGTTCATTTATTTTAATGAAAACAAAAAGGTTTTGATGCTATCTAGAATAGTCCTATCTCAATATATCATGGTAGAGATAAAATCTCAACACATATTTTCGTGGAGACTTTCACATCACACCAATGCACATTTCAATGTTTACATGATGTACACATAATTTATATACATGTGTGTGATTCATTATGCTTAAATAACATGTACACATTTAATTATTTATTATCTCAGAAAGGCCAACAATGTGGACTAGAAAGGAAAACCCACATGGAACCGATATTCAGAGATCTGGTGCCTATCCTTTAAAAGGCCTCACACTTTTTGGTTAAGATCATTTTTAAAGACTGGCAAAATTGTTCATCAGTAAAGGTGCTGCTTGCTGTCAAGACTGACAACGGAAGTTTGACTCCCAGAATCCACATGGTGGGGAGGGAAGGGCTTCAGCAAGCTGTCCTCTGACTTTCACATATACATTTGCCATGACACATACCCTGCCCCCACCATCCTGGAAATAAACCATTAAATGCAAACCTTTTAAAGCTAATATTATGATTAGGTTGTTTAAAAACTGTTAAGCATGCTATGCGCCCAACTCCTTTCCTCCTGCTTTCAATAAAACTAAAACTCCTTACAGCAGTTAATGGATGAGACATCCAAGGTTTGTGTGTGCTTCTATGTATGGTTGGTTTTGGTGGTGGTGATTTTTTTTTTTTAAGCAGTATTCAGTATGTATTGTTCTTTTGTGCTTCTGTTAATCGGGGAAAATTCCGATAACTGTTATCTTGAAGAATGGGTTCCCATCTGATGACCAGCGTGAGAAACTTTTCCAGGGTGTTCCATGAGCTGAGGAGCTGCTGGGAGCCCAAACCTGCTGCACAGCTTTGTCTCCTGACAACTGGCAGGCCCATCCTTCTGAGCCCTCACCCCTTTCCTTAGCTCCTACTTCATGCCCTGGAGCTTTGGACACGCAAGGCAGTGTTCCCAAGTGTACCACCCTGTGCTTGGCTTTCAACATATCATGAAACCTGCTTGTTGAATATGTATGTTTCAGCAAGCTATGGGTCACATAGTTCCCACAAAGTCCTTCCCTTTTGATGAGTTAGATGATTACTTCACAGGCTTTCATTTCCCTATAGTTTGGCCTGCCCAAACGTTCATGCTGTCACTTTCTAGGGATGGCTGCCGGCCACAAAGGATCCTAATATCGCTCTGAGAAATCAGATGTGTAGTGGTTGTACTCCTCCCAATGACTTTTTCTTTAAGAACAGGCCAAAATGAGCATGCTTGCACTGTGGGAAAACACTCTGCTCAGGACAAAGTGAGAGTCACAGACCCTTCAGAGAGCTCTCCCTTCTGTACTGTTCCGGAAAGAGGCAATTCTTACAGAAAATATTCTTAATTAAAGTCCAGGGGTCTTGACTGGGTTTGGTTTTCAGTCCAGTTCAAGAATTAAAACAAGAAAACTGAGCAGAGCAAGTAGTGAGTCGGTAAGTCTCAACTCCGCAGACAGCAGCACAGCAGATTTAACAGCTGAAGAAAGACGGGAAACCCACTCTCTTCTTAATGGCTGGGTATTTTTAGTTTCCGAAGAGTTTTTCCCTCCCTAATTTATGGTTGATCAGTTTGAAGAATGAGCAATTGATCAGCTTGGTAGGCTGCTTAATGGGCTCAGAACTATTGCACATGTTCTGTTTTGGCTTTGAACTTGTTGAGCTAGTTTCTTGTCTTGAGTCAGGAAGGTGAGGAAGAAGTGGGGTCTTGGAAGTTCTCCACCTTTCCCTGTCTGCCTCCCAGGGAGTCTAACTCCTGGTCTCTCACTGTGAGGTGTGCACATGAGCGCAGATGCTCATGGAAGCCACAGGTGTCAGATCATCTTTGGGGCTCCACTGACAGGTGTCCAAACCACCTGACGTAGGTGATATCTCTCCAACGCTGACACTCAGAACCTGACACTCTGTGCAGGGCCAATTTTTTACACGATTTTCTTGGGACTCATGGATGAGGTGCCTTGTTTAGCAAAACTGCTTAATAATTTGTGGAAAGCACTCCAAGTGGGGAACATTGTTTTCCTCTCCAAAACTTAGACGCATCTGAGGTAATACATAAATCCCAAACTATGCAGGGATTAACAAACTGAGAGACCAGAGACATCAAACGTCCGGCAAAGTATAACCTGCTTTCTTTATCATGACATACATTAAGAAACCTGCTCTCAGCCAGAAATCAGAATTTCCAACAGTGCTCAGTTATACAGACAAGCAAGTGGATTCTAACCTGCATTTCTGTGCTATGGTTCTCTGTACCACACCCTGTCATCATAGCTGTGCCAGGCAGGCTGCCAGAGTACTGCACGTCCCTTGTAGGGAAGAGGGAAGTGATGCTTCTTCAGTCCTGCATTGACCATTCCGTTTTCTAATACAGTGTATTCTTCCTTCCTTTCTTCTTTCTGTCCTTCCTCCCTTTTCTTTCTTTCTTGCTTGCTTGCTTGCTTGCTTGCTTGCTTGCTTCCTTCCTTCCTTCCTTCCTTCCTTCCTTCCTTCCTTCCTTTCTTTGCTTCTTCTTTTTCTTTCTTTTTTGTGATGAATAGTAAGTAAAACACAAGGATGTAAACCTGATTTTTTGTGGGTGCCAAAAGAATAAAATGGGGGACTGTTTTCTCACTCTGCTCTGCTGTACTCACTGACTATGCTGATGGTTGTCATGACATTATTTTTCTGTATACAATAAACTTCCAGGGTTGGTTTTGGAGCCCTCTTAGTAGAATATTTGCCTGGCATTCAAGTTCAATCCCACATGCTACATAAACTTGGTGTAGTGGCTCAACCCTGTAATCCTAGGACTCAGGGGGTGGAGGTAGGAAGATATGTTTAAAATCATTCTTTATTATGAAGCAAGTTCAAGACTCTGTCTCAAAAAATCCTAAATAATAATGATGATGATTAACTGTTTAAAATATAAATCAAATAGTCGCATGTATGTCTCTAAAATTTTAAAACTATTGGTGTTTACAGTGTAGAGATTCTGTACTGAATTTTGACTACTGAGAAAGGAGGTGATCTAAGGATGCTGACTGTGTTCTGCCTATATTATATGTGTGTCTCAGATTTCTAGATGTGCCCCTTAGGGCACAGGATATTGCTTCTGCTGCCAGGCTTTTCTCCCAACTTTAAGTCTACTATGATGGGTGTGTGGTTTGAAGCCAAGTCCAGTGGTCCTATCTCCACCTAGACAGTAGGAAATTTATCTAGCATGCCAATCAGATTCATTTGTTCTTCCCCTGAGGAGTATAGGTGACATTCATTTGGGGGGTGGGGATGTCCTTTCCTCTCAGAACAATGTGCTGATTGTTGTTACGTAAATGTTATTTAGGCCCCAAGTTTTATCAGTATTCCACTGCCCAGGGGATGGAGCGCTGTGACTGAGAAATTCATGTGTCACTAGGGAGTCTCTCAATTGACATGAGAAGGATTGATAGGACCTGGCTGTTACGTCTCCCATGGTTTCTATTTTGGTATCAACCCAAGTCATCAGAGGAGCCACCAGCATAGTTAGCACAGAATTTTTATCTTGTGCCCACCATAAATTTATCTTAGCTACCAACTTTATTGTAACCATAGGTTTTGAGGGTTCTAGATTAAGAAGTCTGGTCTACCCCATCCCAGGCAAACTGTTAAGATCCTGGACAACCTGAAGACTGGGACCTCCGTTTTGCTGACCTTAGGGAAGTTCTTTGGTTCTCTGGCTAATCCTCTGAGTTACTCATTTTTCCCACGTCCAGCCTCTTTGCAGAGCACACATTCATCTTACCATGGAGATGTCTCTTGTTGGTTGCTCCTCTTCTCAGGGTTCTTGGGAGCTTAGTTTAGTCTGGATGTCCCAGTGCTGTGTCCAGGAGTGGCACTTCGCCTTTTGTCTGTTTATCAGCAGCTCTTCAAGCCTCTTGGCCGTGATTCAGAAAGGACTTGTTGGACGCTTCAAGTGACTATGTGGTGTTCATATTTGCGAATCCCTCACACTTCACAAATTTATGCCAAATGTCACCAAATTACCGGGACACAAAAGCACATTGACCATCCATTTGCTTTCAGGTGCTACAGGATCTAAAGTTGGTGTAATCAAAGACTACCTTACAACAACTCTTTGGATAATTCTTTGGCTTTCTGGAGAACTCCAATTTTCTTAAACATACTAGTTGGCGTTTAAACTCTGGCTGTTGCAGGAGATCAACAAAGAGAATTTTCCTCTGTTGAGGTAGTGTAGACTCAGTTGGCCTGGGTATCAGGGACCATATCCAGTGTCCATTGTTCTTCAAGTAAGATGCCAGGCTGGACCCTCCCCTACAGCCATTTTCTGTCTTCATTCAGGATGCATTTTCTCTCCCTGTTATTAAAGGGGGAGTAAGAAGAAGCTAGCAACAGCCATACCAATTTGGCTGATGAGTCTTGAATATTGACTGCAAAATGTCAGCCAGAGACTGGGGCTTTTCTAAGTAGACAGAGGTTTAATATTCCAGTTCAGGGAGTCAGGGGTCACTGAAAGGTTTTCAATATTGGATTGAGTGGTTGGGTTGAACAGAGCCATCTGGGTTTAACCATTGGGGACCTTGGGTCTCCTGCTCTTCCTCTATGAAGACCCATAGGAGATGAACATATCTCTTTCGTCCAGAAAAGAGTCTGGCTGGGTAGTAGACCCCAGAGTTTTACCTTGTCTTGTGGGTTTCTGGTGAGGTGGACTTTCTCTCCAAGAGGTCATATCCAGTCTCAGCTCCCCAAAGAGTCAGGGCACCATTGTGAAAGAATATAAGAAGAACTTTGGGTGCTGCCCCTGCTAGTTCTTCTTGGAACTCCTCTGCTCCTCTGATTATCTGCCATTGTGGTAGCTCAATGGGCTAATGCGGTTGAAATCTGTCTGGGGTCTCCAGAAATGTTGCAGAAGTTAAACTCTTGAGAAACAAGCTCCTCTTAGGGATGTGGAGAACTCAGATTTAAGGCACCTGCATACTCAGCTGAGATAACACTCTGAGAAGCTGGACCCCAGGTCACAGTTGCAAGATTACAGAAGCAGATCACAGCATTTATTAGTTTTGGCTACAAGTACAGTGAAGATTTTAAATTTATTCCAATTCTTTTTATCGTTGCAATCCTTTGGAGCGCAGTTTATCCCCTCACTCATCCATTCCTTATTTACTAAGGACACACAAAGAATAAAGCACTGACGCAAGCACTTCCTGGGGCTCTTTCCTATGGAGAAATAAGCTATAGTTTCTTGAGAAAGTACAGGCAGATATGGCAAAAGAAAAATTAGTTATTCTGTTTATTGTAATACAGCTGCATTTCTGTTGTGTCCTCTTCTGTCTTATCCTTTAAAATTTATATTTTAGTGTGTATATTATGAATATTTATCATATTCAGTCAAGCAGTAGTGCCAACAAATCTATAAACTAAAACAAATTTAAATATTAGATAGATGAACTTATGGATTTAATTTTCACTAATACACGAATAAGATGAAACATATTTGAAGATCATTATGGTAATTCAAAAAGTGAGTGGGTGCCAACTATGTTGACTTACATCTGTAACCTGATTTCTTTAGAGCCTGGGAGTGGGAAAGAGTCTCTAGTGTGAGGCCAGGCTGAGTTACAGAGTGTGACCCTGTCCAAAAACAGTCTCGTCAAAGGTTGAAAGCATGAAATCCTCTGATTTCTGAGCAATCACAGCCTCCATAGGGTAGAGGTCCTGGGAGCAGCACAGTGAACCTCTTCCTGTCCGTGACCTTGGTAGCCACACATATTGCTCTCTGCCTGAAGCATCCTCTGTGGTTTGTTCGTGGGTACCACACAAAGGGCAGAGGCAGTCTGATGTGCCTTTGTTTCCTAGGTGGAGCATGGTGCCGGCAGCTGTGGGGTGCTAGTGGCTGTGGATGATGACAGTCGTTCTCCTTGACAATCTTTTGACATTTTTTATTGTTAGCCTCCAATTACTGCTATTTCTTTCCCTTGTGTAACAACCCCTTCCTTTCAGTATCTAGTTACACCTTTTGGGATGGAAAGCATTTGAAGACACGCCAGCTGGAAGGTCTGTGCAGAGTTTTGCCAATCCAGAATGGGAAATTTGTGGGCTAGGTGCCCTGCTTTTGTTCAAAGCAGTCTGAAGGGAAACTCCTGTAGATACAAACTAAGGGGAGATGCACCGCTGCTGGAAGAGGTCAGAGGAGTTATGTCCCTTCTATATTTCTCTTTTGGTTAGTACGTGGTGTACAGAAATGGTACTAAGACTTTTTTGAGATAGTCTGCTTATGTAGTTCAAGAGGGTCTCAAACTCGTGTTCCTCTTGTCTCTCTGAGTGATGGGATTAAGGTGTGCACTGTCATGCTTAGCTTAAGAGAGCTTCTAGATGTAATGAAACAGTATTTATCTCTCTTGTCCTAGAAGGATTAGAGGGGACTTGGTCATTTGGGTCCCTGAGTGGTGAATGTAGCTCCCCCACTGTTATCCACAGGTACACGTTTCCTATATAATTTATGACTTCAGTTATCTTCCCTAACTGCCTTGACCGCCTCTGAGATCTGAGCACATTGACTGAGCCACTTCCAGGTAGCTCTCTGCTCAGCTACTTGGCCAGCAATTGTTCTCAACTTTGTGAATTCTGATTTTTCTTCTAGGCTCCTGTGGTAGTTTAAATGAGAAATCCCCCTATAGGCTCATATGTTTGAATATTTGTTTCCCATTTGGTGGAACTGTTTGGAAAGGATTAGGTGGTGTGGCCTTGTTGTGTAAGGGTCTAAGAATTGCTGAAGGAAGACCCTAGACTCACATAGTATGCAAACACAAAGAGCATCTATTCTATGGAAATAGCCAGCATGCAGGGACTGATCATCCACAAAAAATGGTAATGATTACTCAGGAAAAGGACTGCAGGCCATTTTAAAAGGAAACTTGGGGAACTCTAGTATGACAAACGAATCTCTATTCTAACTGGGTGGTACATGTTGATTGGACCGGGCCAGTAACAGTCCCACCGATTAGATTATGGGCTTTTGTCATAAGTGCTGTATCCTGTAACTTTGGGTCCCCCTAGCCTTTCAAGGCCGTTTTTAAACTGTTTAAATGATTGTTAAACTTGACTAGGGACTTCCTGGACACGTGGTCTTTATCTTACAATGGAATTGTTCCATGTCTAAGAATGGAATATGACATCCAGTCATATTCCAGTCCCTTCAGTTGAAGGTCATGTGGTCATGGCAGTGGTGGGCTTTGAGGCTTCAAAATCCCATGGTACTTCCAGGTAGCTCTCTGCTTCCTACTTGCAGACAAGGATGTGAGCTCTCAGCTGCTGCTCCAGTATCTGTATCCATGCTCCCTACCATGATGATCGTGGACTCACACTGTGAAACTGTAAGCAAGCCCCCAATAATTCTTCTAATAAGTTGCCTTGGTCATGGTGCTTTGTTACAGTCATAGAAAAGTAACTAAGACAGACTCGGATTTACTATAGAATAGTATGGTTGTATAACAAATGTGTGAAAATTTGGCCAAGAGAGGGAAAATGCCCAAGAGGAATTAATGCCAGTGGCTAGGAAAGTAAAACTAAAGAAGATAGGCTACACACTATGTCATGGCACCTATAGTGCTCAAGTCTGCTTTCTTCTTTAAAACCAAGCCATTCACAGCATAAGTAAAATGCTGGTCTGAGGCAGATCACATAACTCAGCAGATACAAACACTTGCCATATGAACCTGATGAGTAGAGCTTGACCCTCAGAACACATGTGTGGCTAGAAGGAGAGAATGAACATCCACAAAGTCATCCCCTGACCTCTACAACACATTATTGCATGCATATGCATGCTCACACACAAATAATGATACAATTTTTAAAAAGAAAGGAAAATGACAGTGATGGATGCATGAATGATAATGCCCCATACAAAGAAAAATTGAAAAATGCAACCATGGTCATTACAGTGATATAGCAAAATAAGTCAGTCACATCTTGTAGTGATATTGATAAAAACAAAACTCCAGTTGTGCCCTATATAACATACTGCATGTTCAACTATGTAGAGTACATAGTACTTGATAATGATAATAAGTGACTATATCATTGCTTTATGTGTAGCAATTTAATGTGTAGTAATTTAATTATAAAATGGCTCAAGTTGAACCATTTTATATAGGAGTCAAGCAAGCTCCTTAAGACTCAAGAAGTAAACAGAACTTACTAGGCTCAGGAAGTAACAACTCAGAATTCTCAGCTCCACAAATTTACAAAACTTAAAAGCCTCCTCCTAAGGCTATAGAAGAAGCTTATTCAACCGGTGCTCATGTTTGAAACTCCTTCAGAGAGTACTGAAGATACAGTGTTCGCAAGCCATCTTCATCCATGGTTTCATGAGCTTAACTATGTAGAGATGTGTTACATTGCAGACTATTACTAACTATGTGAAGGTGTGTTACTCTTTTTATGCTGTATTTGTTTAATTTTGTAAAGATGTGTTGCTGATTCACCTTGCCTGCCTAAGGCACCTGATTGGTCTCATAAAAAGCTGAACAGTCAATAGCTATGCTGCAGAGGGATAGTTATTACTGTCAGTCTGAGAGAATAAATAGGAGAAGGAATCTAGAGAGAAGAAGGAGGAGAGAATGAAGGAAAAATAGCAGGACATGCCTGGGAAAAGAAGCCAGGCAGCTGCCAGTCAGGTATACATAAGCAGGAAGGTAAGGCATACAGAAATAAAGAAAAGGAACAAAAGCTCTGAGGCAAACGTAGATGAAGAGAAACAGGATAATTTAAGTTATGAGAGCTAATGGAACAAGCATAAGTTAAAACTGAGCATTCATAACTAATAAGTTTTTGTGTCATGATTTGGGAACTGGTTGGTGACTCCCCAAAAAAGAAAGCCTGCTATGTTAGGTGTTCCAGTGTGGTGATGGAGGAGGGTCATCTATCTGTTACTTTCATTGGTTAATAAAGAAACTGCGTTGGCCCTTTAATAGGACAGAAAATTAGGTAGGTGGAGTAGACAGAACAGAATTGTGGGAGAAAGAAGAGCCAGGCAGACGCCTCTGGCAGTTGCCATGACTCTCTTCTCTGAGACAGACGCAGGTTAAGATTTTTCCTGGTAAGCCGCCACCTTGTGGTGCTACACAGATTACTAAATATGGGTTAAAGCAAGATGTGAAAATTAGCCAATAAGAGGCTGAAACTAATGGGCCAGGCAGTGTTTAAATCAATACAATTTGTGTGTTATTATTTTGGGGCATAAGCTAGCCAGGCAGCAGGAAAGCACCCACCCGCTCCCATTTACAGTGTGGGACCTGAATTTCCACAAAGGACCCAAGAAAGCTGAAAAAAATGGATGTGGCTCTTTTAAGAGGTTCTGTGATAATGGTACACTGTGTAGAAACAACAAGCTAAGTAAAAAGGCCTGCTACAATATGGACATCCACTTCCTAGAGCTGGGGTGGCTGAATGCAGTTCCTGGTCAAACACAATTCCTAACTGGGCTGTGGGCTTAGGCTTGGCTTTCATGAACCCAAGAAGGGGACAAGGCCATCCACCAGAGCCACCAGAGGGTCTAGCCACCATCACTTAACAATTTAAAGTTTGGCTTACACATCAAAGAACATTGCAAGTTCACAGCTTTAGGTACTTAGTCAAGCAGAAAAAGACAGGAAAAAACTCTAAACAGGTGTGTGTGTGTGTGTGTGTGTGTGTGTGTGAGAGAGAGAGAGAGAAAGAGAGAGAGAGAGAGAGAGAGAGAGAGACATAGAAAGATAAGTAGTTAAAAATAGCAAAGTAAAGACTTTTGAGAAAGAGTAAAGTAATATAAAAAGGATAAATCATGGAAATATGGGAAATACACAGGGAGACTGGATCCTGTATGGTGCCTTGTTGATTTTGAATTTTTTGAATGCTTCCGAGTGAATGACCGCTGCTGAAAGACATGGGGTTGTAACAGGGACTGCTGAATTAAACCAGCCTACATACTTTAGGGTTATCTTAACTTTAAAATGAAAGTCAGAAGATGTATTGCATTGGGAAAAAGGGTATGCTTTTGTTTCTATGGGAAATGAAAGGTTGTGGATTTGTTTAAGGTTAATAGAAATCAGGTTTGATCAGGGGAAACCTCCTGAAAATCTTGACTACAGATATAAAGAAATAAACCTAGAAAAACTATAAGACAATTGACATATTTACATGCTCAAACATAAAATAAAAATAATGTTTGAGTAACTTATGTACTTCTGTTAATGCAGATATATATTTGAAAGTTAGTGTATTTTTAGAGCAAGGGGACCATTAAAAATGGGTGACCCAGGTGACCCAGCCTCTTGGAGTACCTCTTTTACAGTTTCCTGAGAGCTCTGCATCTAGAACAGCTTCAAGAATGATACCTGAGATCATACAGCCTCAGACTATTCTAGTCAGGACATCAGCTAAGCCTTGTGCTTTCCCATTGCACAGAGATTGAACAACAAATGTTATAGTTGGTTTTATTAAAACTTGACCATTATCTCAATTTTCTCAAGGTTCCCTAAAGATACTGTTTTTCATAAGCAGAAAGAAGAGAATACAGTGCTTACATTTCCAAGAAATGGGGAGAATGGTTTTTGGTCATTCAGTGATTTATGGATGTTCGCCATCATTTGGTGGGGATATAGGAATAAAGGATAAAAAGACAACTATTAACCTCAAATATTTTACATTGGTATGGATTTTTGTATATTGAAATAAATTTAAAATTATTTTTGTTATACTGTATGTATGTTTCTAATTTCTATCTTTCTATTATTTAAGGCATTGTGCTTATGCAGTTCATTTAAAATGTAAGGTATAATTAAAAAATACATGTTAATAGTCATCTATAATAATCAAACTTGTAGTTACATTGACTATGTTTTCAAGGTTAAACAGATATATTTTAGACAGATAGATGCTCTTTAAATGCTTCAGAAACCTACAGAATATGGCATGTAAGATATTTAATAACATAAAACTCTTCATGACAGTGAGACACATTTGCTTCTGATATAACAAATTTATTTCAGAGAAGATGATTAACATTTAAGAAACTCTATATGTTTCCTTGGTGCCTTCCATCACCTCTGGCTCTTATAATCTTTCTGCCTTTGCTTCCACAGAGTTCTCTGAGTGCTAAAGGGAGGAATTTGATGGAGACATCCCATTTGGGATGGAGTGTTCCAAGTCCCTCACTCTCTGCATATTGTCTCTATTTGTTCTCACCTACTGAAGGAGAAAACTTCTCTGATCTATGCACACAGCCTGTAACAGAATGACTACAAATGGCTACTCATTAGGAGTCATCTCATTGCTCTGTTCCTTTAGCAGAATAATGTTACATGGACACACTTCCCCTGTGTCCATGACCTATGTGTTAGTTAGGGTTTCTGTTGCTGCAACAAAACACCATGCCCCAAAAGCAAGCTGAGGAGGAAAGGGCTTATTAGGCTTACACTCCAGCATTACTGTTCATCACTGAAGGAAGTCAGGACAGGAACTCAAATAGGGCAGGACTCTGGGGGCAGGAGCTGGTGCAGAGGCCATAAAGGATGATACTTACTAGTTTGCTTCCCATTAAGCACTATTTGAGAAAATGCCCTGCAACTGTATCTCATTGAGGCATTTCCTTAACTGAGGTTCCTTCCTCTGATGACTCTTGTCATCAGCTTGTGTCATGTTGACACACAAAACCAGCCAGTACAGCCTATCTAGTGGCAGGTATTTGGCCACCCAAACACTGTTGGACATGAGTTTTATCTCATGAAGCAGACCTTAAATCCACTAATATTGGTTGATTACTCCTACAATTCTGTGCCACTGTCAAACCAGCTGTAGGCAGGTCACCTCCAGCAGTTCTTTTACTCATGATTGCTTTTTAGCTTTTCTGGGTTTTTTGGTTTGTTGTGTGTGTGTGTGTTTCTATATGAAACTGAGAATTATCATTTCAGCTTCTGAGATTAACTGTGTTGAAATAGTCATGGAGATTTTATTGATTCTGTAAACTGCTTTTGGTGTGATAGCCATTTTCACTGTAATAATCCCATTGATAAATGAGCATGGGAGATGTTTCCATATTCTGATATATTCTTTGATTTATTTCTTTAATGTTTTAAAGATTTTTATTAAGTAAATCTTTCATTTGAATGGTTAGAGTTATCCAAGTTATTTTTTGAGGCTATTGTGAAAAGTGTTGTTTCCATGATTTCTTTCTCAGTGTGTTTGTCGTTTGTATATAGGAAGGTTGTTAATTTTTCTATGTTAATTTTGGATCTCACTACTTTGCTGAAAGTGTTTATCAATTGTACAAGTTTCCTGGTAAAGTTTTTAGGATCATTTATATATACAATCATATCATATGCAAAATGATCCTTCATTTTCTTCTATTCCTATTTGTATCTCTTTGATCTCCTTTGGTTGTCTTATTGCTTTATCTACTACTTCAATACTATATTGAATAAGGATGGAGAGAATGAACACCCCTGTCTTGTTCTTGATTTTAGTGGAAATGTTTTGAGTTCTTTCATGTCTTGCTATATTTTCCACTAAGTATCTGACTCAAGAATATCAGGGAAATCTAAAAAATCAGTCTTCAATAGATGAGTATTTTTTATGGCTTTTCTCAGAAACACAGATGTGAGGAATGTTTGTTAGGGTCAGAAAGGATGACTGAAATAGTTTGACCAAATCCATTGTGTGGATTATTGTGTCATCCTTGGGTGATTTTGCATTTTTGCCGGTCTCCTTTGTCATTCTCAAGAGCCCACTCTATAAGATAGACTCCTGAAGCGCTATTAATAAAAACTCAAGAGAGAGAAATTGGGGTTCAACCTGATGATCTATAACACAAATCAGACAACCACTGGCTCTTACCTCAACCTCAGTCAGAATTGGTGATACTGCCTCCAGGAATCTCAGAATCAGACAGTAGTTGAGAACTGTTTCCTCCTGTCTCATAATCCTCTCCAGAGCTGGGATTAAAGGCATGTGCTACTGTGATTAAAGGCATACGCTGCCTGATTTCTATGGCAAACCAGTGCGCTACTGGGATTAAAGGTGTGTGTTACCATTACCTGGTCTGTGAGGCTGACCAGTGGGGCTGTTTTACTTTCCCAATCCTCAGGCAGGCTTTATTTATTAAAATACAATTGAAATGCCACTACAGCCTCCCGCCAGCAATTGGTGACTGTAATTCTCCAACCTATTTACCCATATAGCTACCACTTAGATCCATGGATGATCCATTGGCGAGAGAGAGCTACCAAACCTCTGTGGCTGGTTTGAAACATTCACGGGTAGATATACATGTGCAGACCTAGAGATGATGTAGAGTTCTTCTTGGGCAAGTGCCTGTGTCTAGGAGAAGGTGTTCACTTCTGCATTATTTGTGCAGAATCATGAACTTGGGGTTCTTCTATTCTTAATCTCTGTGGAGCAGGATGGAAGATTAACATAAGTCTTTATACTACTTTTATTTCCTCCATGATTTTGCCTTTGCTGGACTCAAGCTATTACTGAATTGCCATGAGAGGGCGAGGGAATACCCTTCACCTTCCTTCATACAGTTGTCAGCACCACATATCACTGGACCGTCATGGAGCCAGGTCACTGGACAGCAGGAGATTGTAAGCATATTTGGTTATTTTCATTAGCTCTAATGTTGGAAGAAAAGACCTACATGAAAAACAAAAAACCTAATGCCTACTCAGGCATTATGACTAATAAGTAAGGTTTATGACGAAAACTTACTTAGTGTGAATGTTTTTTCCCTCAGGTTTCCAACAATTACTAAACTTTGAGAACTCATCAGCTCTCAAGAAGGTAGCTGAAAAATAATTGGAAATAGACCTCAAATAATCCAGGGTATTGGGCACTTGGGTTCTTGTCTTATTTCACTATAGTTCAGTGGTGCTTTATTTATTTATTTTTTTAAAGCTATGGGTTTGTGAAAGAAGCTTACGTTTATGGAGTTCTTGGTCTTCCATGAAGAACCAATTAATGCATTATCTGATAAGCCTAGACATCTAGGGCCAGGGGCTGAATCTGGGTCCATTTACTCTGAGATGCACTCTTCATGTTAACAGAGGTCAAATAAAAGAGGCTATGATATTATTATTAGTAATTACTTGGTGAATTAGTTCCTCTACCTTCCTTGCTACCATGGCTTCACTCAAATGTATTTGGTCTTCTTGTTTCTGAGAAGATCTAGCGACCTAGCACACATGACACTTACTTATTTTGTAATTCTTCTTGATGCCACCACATATTGCTCCCAGTACAAGAGAAAATGCCCTGCCTTCTGAAGTCACAAAGGTCTGTCTTCACTATGGTTTGTCGGAGCACATTGTCATGGACCACAGCAGAAATAGGAGCTTTCCATCATGGAAAGTGGGTGCATTGGACTGAAGTCCTCACATTCCTGGTCTCAAGGCTCCTAAACATGATATAATTTGGATACACAGCCTTCAAGAACTAATAAGATTTATGTGAAATCCTAAAGGTGGAGTGTCATGATGGTGTCCGTGCCTTCATAAGAAGAAACAGGCAGGAGAGATCTTCCTATCTCTGCATTGTGTTGAATGAAATCAATAAAAGAAATGTAAGCCATTTGTTAGCTAGGAAGAGAGCTCACCCAACTACTGTGGAAAATGCTCTTGTATCCTGTAAAAATTTGGTACTTGTATTGGTTTAATAAAATGTTCATTGGTCAGTAATCAGGCATGAAGTCTAGGTAACCAGACCAGGAAAATTCTGGGAAGAAGGAAGGCTCAGTCTGCAGTCACCAGCCAGATGCAGAGGAAGCAAGATGAGAATGCCTCACTGATTAAGATACCAAGCCACATGGCTAAAGAAACATAAGAATTATGGATTAATTTAATTGTAATTAATTTAATTGTAATTAATTATAAGAGCTAGTTAATAATAAGCCTGAGCTAAGAGGTCAAACAGCTTAGAATTAATGTAAGCCTCTGTGTGTTTCTTTGGAACTGAACAACTGTGTGACCAGATGGGACAGAAATTTCTGTCTACACCTGACATCAGCGCCATCAACATCTTGAGCTGCCCAGTCTCCAGAAGAGTGAGAAGTGCAATGCTGTTTGTTGAAACCACATGGTCTGTAGTAATTTATTCCACTAGCCCAAAGTGACGGAGTCAATCTATATTTGAGGTATTCTAGATCAGAAACACATGAACACATTTTGTCTTTCTACAGTCAAAATGCATTTAATAACAATAAATTCACAAGATATGGTGGTTACCCTGGCAGTGATTTACCAGATGGTCTCTCTTTCTTTGATGACTCTAGCCAATGAAAACATGCATTCCTTTTTCCAGTCTTAGTAAGTAAAGAAAAATGTTCTTGACTTAGTGGCCTTCTCTTGTGCTAGACAGTAGGGCAGGTGGGTTCAGGAATATTTAGCTTTTCTGAGGGGACAGCACTATTTATTGCTTACAACTGTGGCTAAACCTCATTTTTATGTGGGTCCTGGGATTCAAACTCAGCTCCTTCTGTTTGTGCAGCAAGTACTCTTAATGACTGAACCATCTCTCCGACTGAGATGTGCAATCTTGAGGACAGTGTTCAGTCTTATTGTATTTTAGCTTCTTCTCTGGAAGATGGGCATAATGAAGATCTCCAATCAAAGACGTATTGCTCTGAGGATTAAATTATGTAATCCATGGGCTTCCTTGAGAATTCTTCCTGGCAAACATCAATGTGCACCACTGGCTTATTTAAGCAGGGAATAAGCTTACAGGAAAGAGAGCAGAGTTCAGTTGGAAAAACACATTTAAAGGTGACCAGAACTAGGAGTCTGGACTTTGGCAGCTTCTAAGCCATGGTCAGTTGTCTGAGGCTGCTGTTGAGATACAAGTCCACTAAGGATCCAAGGGATACATGCTGCTCTGTAAAGGAGAAGTCTTATGGATGCAACAGCCCCACTGAAGAGTGGGGAACAGACTACCATGGAGATTCCGAATGAAAAAATAAAAAGGAAAGAAAAGAAAACGATTGCTTCTAGGTATGGTGGAGGAGAAGGTTTGTTGTAGGTATGTGGGAGAGCATAGCCAGAGGCAGAGACATCTGGACATGACCCTGACCTCCCCTGAGCCCTGAGAGGAGACAGAGGGGGGAAGGGAAAGAAGAGAAAGGTGAACCAGGTGTAGCAGTCAAGAGGACCAAAGAGGAGATAAAAAGGGACCGGGTAACCAAAATGGTTGATCATACAGGGAAGAGCAGCTATGGGTAGGGCAGTCCCACCCTGGGCTGGAGAAGTTGAGGGAGGGGATGGGATATGCCAACCAGGATGGCCCTGTGACAGGTAGGGACTGAGGCATGCTGACAGCTACCATTGCTTTGCTGTTAAATAGGCACCTCAGCCATTTGTCCCAGGTAAGAAACCTAGTGGATTCTAATGCTGAGCTACTCACTGATAGACAATACCCACTTAGCTCATTCCAGCCAGGAGGAGTGCTCACTGTGGCATTCTCAAAATGTGGAAACATCAAGAATCTTTCTGGAGTATAATGACGCATGCTCAACATATGACCACAGCAGACATTGTTAGAGAATGGTATACTAACTCACGTTCATAGGTAACTGTCTATTAAGGGTTTCTATCAGTGTGAAGAGACATCATAGTCACAGCAACTCTTATAAAGAAAAACATTTAATTGGGGCTGGCTTACAGTTCAGAGATTTAGTTCATTATCATCATGGTGGCAAGCGTGGTACAGTGTAGGCATTCCACATCTGGATCCAAAGGTAACAAAAGAGACCTGTGTCCCATTTTGGGCATAAGCATGCATGTGAGACCTCAAAGCCTGCCTCTATAATAGCACACTTCCTCTAACAAGGCCACACCTTTTAATAATGCCATTCCCTATGGGCCAAGCATTCAAACACATGAGCCATGGGGCCATACCTATTCAAACCACCACAGAAACTATTTTAGTGTGATCAATAGCTTCAGTGCCCGTTTCCACAGATCATTTCAGAGTATCATGGTGAGCCTAGCAGATCAACAAGGGTTTCCATTTCTATTTTACTGTCAACCCTCACTGCACCTTTCCCATCTCCCAGGAGGCAGGCTGTTTGTTTAGAGCTGAACCGTCTTTGGAGAAACAAATTCTAAAGAGGAATGCCAGGATGACACAAAAAGCAGCATTTAGGTGTAGACACCTTGTGTTCTAAACATTGGAGAAATGATTCTTACCTTGGAGGAGTGTATACTGTCCTAGCAAAATGTAAATGATGCTGCTTTCTAGATTTCTTTTTTTTTAAAAAAAAATACTGAAGCTCTGTGTACTCGTGGTTTTCTCGAGTTTTAGATCACAGCAAGCCAGGGATGAAAGAATTGGGGCATTGTAAATAGTTCTTTGTATTCTAATTTAAAATCCAACCTGATCCAGGTAAGGATTAGAAGCCAGACCAGAGGAAATTCATTGGTTGTGTGCTTTCTTTCCCCCCTCCCCCGACCCCGGAGAGTGCATTCCATACTTCCATACAAGGAAACTACCCAGTTCCTCAGGATGCGGATTGCCATAGTAATCCGTTCTTTCAGCTTCTCCTGAAGTGATTTAATGTACTATTTACATCAGTTTAGTCTGCTTTCTACCTTGTGGGAACCAGTGTAGGACTCCTGCTATTCTGTTGATCTTGAATCCCTCAGGGCACACAAAATAGGTTAGTGCGTGGCCTTCTGAGGAGTCAAATGTCAGATTTGTCACTTCCTGTTGTCACTACTGCCAATGACTTCACCCCTCAGTAACTCATTTCCTTATCCAGGAGACTGGACTGGAGATGTTATTTGCCTCATAAGGGCAAAGGTGCCGATACTAGCAAAGAATCCAGGGCACTGGGAAATTGGCAGTAAATGCCAGCAGGGTTATGTACTCGAAAGTGTGTTTCCATTGCACTTTTCAAAATTTAGATAGTCTGTCCTGAGCCTCCCAATCTCAAAGATGGAAAGCTTTAAAGTCATTCAAGACCAACTGGCATAAGGAAACCATTTGTAAGAAGATCCACCGGACATATAAACCCTACTGGCTTAGGGTCTGGAGGCTGACAGAGATTTTTGTTCCAAGAGGTTTGTTTACAGTGTTCACCAAATCCTGGTGATTTCCAATAAGTCTGGTCACTTTGGCTCCCTTGGCGAGGGTGTTTTTGCAGATTGACTGCAGCATGCAACTGTAGGAGAGGACAAGAAATTCGAAAGCTAGTACACTTCGTGCTGCCCTGATGACTTCATACCCCAGTGTGATGGCCGATGGGTAGTTGACATTGCTTTTCCAAGATAGAACTGAGTTGAGATAAGCATATAAGGAAGGACTAGAAACCATTATCTTTGCATGCTTTCCTTTCAACAGTGCCTGTAATGACTACTTAAGACCCTAATTAAGTTTTATAATAATAAATATGCTTGTCTTAGGCTACAATGTACCTATCATCTTGGATTTCTCAACTGTAGGTTGAGAATACACAGGCCATTTTTTTTTTTTTTTTTTTTTTTTTTACCGATATTAAACTTTCTGGGGAAGTTAGAGAGTCAGGCAGTACAGTGATTACCAAAGACTGTCAAGTTCCAAAGGACAGCAGTCAAGACTGGTTAACAAGTTGACAGCTCCTGCTGGATAAAACGAGGAAAGAGCTGCTCCAAGGTCCCGGTGAGGAAAGGATTCTGTTGTAGAGATGAGGGGGCACAGCCAGAGGGCCCGAAAGAACCAAGAGACATCCAAGAGAGCACATGGCTGAAATGGCAGGGTGTTTTTGTTGTTGTTGTTGTTTGTTAGTTTGTTTTTTGGTTTTTCGAGACAGGGTTTCTCTGTAGCTTTGGAGCCTGTCCTGGAGCTAGCTCTTGTAGACCAGGCTGGTCTCGAACTCACAGAGATCCACCTGCCTCTGCCTCCCGAGTGCTGGGATTAAAGGCGTGCGCCACCACCGCCCAGCCTGTTTGTTTGTTTTTAAATAGGAATCAGAAGCTGAGGGAAGGGAAGGGAAGCCCCTACACTGAAGAGGTTTGGGGTACAGGGTGGGGTGAGAAGTACTGACAGGAGCTGCCTCTAATGAGTGAGCCTAGAGACCATCGTGGTCTTTGGTATGCTAATAGGCACCACAGTTAGCAATTTGTCCTAAGTTTCTTGGGGAATTGAGACTGTTTCTGGGATTCCATCCTAATACTTCTTGATCTGTGCCACCCATGTGATACACGCTCCAAAGATAGGGCTCTCCCTTCTTCCTGCTCTTTGCTCTTGCACCTCTAAGCACCCCAGGCTGGGCTAGATGAGGGACTGATTTGGTTAACTGTCCTGCCATTAATCACTGCTTCCTCTGCATTTTAGGCCCAGGAAGAGGAAGGCCTTCCCTTCAGAGAGTCCATGCTAGAAACAATAAATAGTTCACTGAGCTGTGTCCCTACGTGGTCTAAGAACTAGAAGTGTACTGTGGAAAGATCTGGGGCATGGGGAAGAAGAGGTGGCTACAAGCCAGTCATTCTAGATGGTCCTTTCATGTAACAAGGCTCTAGGAAGAAACCACAGTATTGACCACAATAGACTGGACCGCAGACCACGCACCAAGAATAGACAGGCCACAACTTCCTTAGCACAGCAGCTTTGCTGGTAGAACTGGAGAAGTAGCAGAGAACAAGGATGGGGCTCACCTGAGCTCTGGCGTGTGTGGAATGCTGAGCATTCTTGGGCTGTTAACAACTGGGTTTCAGATTCCTCCTGGAAGCAGCTGTTCCTGTGCGCAGAGGAAGCCCAAGATCCCCTATTTTGCCCACACTGCACGGCTTATAACTTAGGACAAGACAGGAGGAGCTAGGGGAATGAGAAAGAAACTGCAAATTATTCTTATTATAAAAACATGCTTCGTGTTTCATCTGTTTCCATGCGCATTATCGGAGAGCCTCTGCCCGCTCTTGCTCTGGAAGAGCCTTGCTCCTACGTGGTGACATAATAAAAGCCTTCCTTATCTATTATCACCTAGCCACTAATTCAGTGTCTGTGTGCAATTAGATTTGGCTTCTAACAGGACTCATTTCTCAGCAGGGTTACTCAATAAATTCCTTTATTGTCTCTGTTTCCCTAGTGATTGCTTTACCTGGACAGAAGGAAAAAGGCTACTGCGGGGCAAATACCAGCCCCCAGGGGAGGGAAAGAAGCAGCTACAGGTGACGTGATGGTCTGGGGCTTCCTTACTCCTCTGCCTACTGTTTGAAAGATGAGACAGAAAGAAGGTTGGTCTTTGTAAAAATAATAACTAACTAAACAAATAAAACATTCAAGACCCATTGGCTGTGGAATTCGAGCTGAAAAATAAATACTCTCTTCCATTCTGAAATAGCAGCCTCCCCAGCAGCCTCCTGCGCTCATTTCCTTCCACATTTGTAAGGGAGCCCGAGCACCCGGCATTCTTTTTAAGTTGACAACAGCATTGTTTAAGGCTCTAAGTGCGGCTTGCAAACACCTGCTCAGCCTCCCACACCGTGCATGCACGCACAAGCACGGCTCTTCGGTAAGCACAGGTCTATTTCTCAGTTGCTTCAGCAGGTAAAAACTGGCAGAGTTTCCTGGCGGAACATGCGCTCTAATTGTCTGTCTAGCTGATACCTGTTCTGAGCCGTTCTAAGTGGATTTATTATAAAGCTCTCCTATGATCATCTAACCCCGAAGCATTCCAGGAGGCTTGCTTTGAACCTGTGGTGGTTTCACAGACCATATAGAATGAAATGGAGAATTACAGACAAAGGCAGAGGAGGAAGCGGCCAGTAGTTGCCCCTGGCTTCCCAACACCCTGCCTGGGCGGAACAGGTGTATATAAAGGTGACGCAGACTTTAGGAGACAGCGCCCAGGGGAATGGCAAGTTGGAGCATGTGGCGAGGTTTTCAGAAGTGAGGTATAAAATTCCAGAGTTTTTAGTTGAGTGCAGATAAGCATCCACTTGTTTGGGTCTTCAGCAGAAACGTGAAAACGTCTCCAACAGACTGTTAAAATGGCCTCAACAACCGTCTCTCCTGAGGTGTTTGCCGCTTCGGGTTAAGTGTTGCCCCAGAAGGGCTTCACCAGGTCTGAGCCAGAGATGGAAAAGTCATGAAACAGCCCTTTCTCTGTTTGTAGCTTCACATTCAAAGGCTGTCTTATTTACTGATTGTTAAGTGTTTTACACGCAGATGAAGTCATAGAAACGTTCAGACATCCAGGCTCCTGCTTGATTTGGAAATTGACAGAAGCAAGGGCTGGGGTAGGCTCTGATTTCACTAAGTCGGTTCTCCCCACCCCCATCCCACGTAGCCACTTCCTCTTAGTGCCCACTGACATTCTTGTGTATGGGAAGAAGGGCTGTTTTTCTAGGCGCTGATGGAATGTTCATGCTGACCAGACAATTGAAGTTGAACTGCAGCATATTGTGCCTCCCCCCACCCCCAGGAGCAGGAGGGTTTGATCGGCCCAGAAGAGGTAACAGCTGAAGGCCCAGAACCCAAAGGATCCAGGTCTCTTCAAACTCCACACTCTCTTGAATGTTTTCTAAGGCCTCACACGGTGTGTCCTGCAACAGAAGCTGGCAGCTGGCAATGGACTAGCCGCTTCTGCGAGGAGGCACAGAACAGGATGCTTCTGTGCATCTGGAAGAGAGAGGCCTGGGTCCTCAGACCTTTGTCTCTTTTCTCCGGGTAGGATGGCTCTGAAACCCAGACCTGGAGGAGGACAGGGACGTGTCTGTGTCTTCTGGGTGTGCTTTCTACCAGTATGCCCTGGGGCCTGGGTCATGGAAGCAGAGTTGTGCTGTCTCCAAGAACCCCCTCAGGGAAGGGCTTCTGATGACCAGATTCTAGATTCAGATTCTAGAGGATTCTAGATGATCAGATTCTAGCAGGAACAGTGTCTTCACCTACTAGATAACTGAAGCCATTTGGTAACTAGAGGAAGAAGTGGGAAAGAGAGACTCTAGGCTGGGGGGCATGCTCAACATATAATATATATTCCTAAGAAAATTTTATAGGGAAGAAATTCAAGGGGATGGTGAGGAGTGTATCTTAATGTTTAGATAACCGCTTAGCTTGCATCAGGCTCTGGGTTCAGTCTCCAAACACCATACAAACTAGAGCAACAAGTTTAGAGTTAGTTCCTTATCTCTGAGAGGCTTCTCGAGTTCACTCAGCCTTGCTTGTGAGCCTTCTTCATGTTCATGAGAATGCCTCTTGAACATTTCATTATTACAGATGGGTGTACTTAAATACACATCGCCTGATCTATTAGGTATGAGAGCAGAACAGTTTGCAGAAACACGAGGGATGAAGCTTTTGGGGGTGGATGCCAGACTGGACAGGCAAAGAATGACTTTATACCCATGTCCTTGAGGGATGCTGGCTTATTTTGGTGGGGAGATCAAGGTCACCCAGGAAGGTATCTGCTCACTGGGAAGAAGTGTTAATGCTGTCTGAAGCGGAATGACACAGAATATTTGGAAATATCTGAAGAAAAGATCAAAGCCTAAGAATCAAAGCATGACTAGAGCGACCAGGGTCTTCTCTGCCCTAGCTGGTCTCAGAATTTGAGCGCATGGATTAAAATTAGCCTGGTGTTTAATTCGTTGGCCCTTGAATTCTCAAACTGCTCTGCACACACATGCATAGAGCGGCCCCCATCTGTGGAAGGCAGGCTGGGCCCCTATCATTGACATGTTCTCCTCGAAAAACGCTAGCAGTCAGTGATCTTGCACAAGTCATAATTTGATTTAACAATGTTGATTTGGGTTGCCTTGACCGAACTTAATGAACATTTTCGGAGCTTTGAAATAAGATTAGAGGTGATTTCTCCATCCTCTTATTTTCTTACATTCTAGTTGCAGATTCACAGAGGCCAGTATGCAGAAATGCCACGCTGTAGGGAAGCAAGGGCATCTGCAGGCATCATTACGCAGCCAGGAGCCAAAGTCTCCAGCTTTGACCCAATGTATTTAGAAATACTCGGTAGTCAGGAACGTTTAGTTTCTGCCTTCTGTCGCCAAGGAAATGTGTCAACACTAGACTCCTCAACGTCCTGAGGCAAGAGGCTCCTACTGAATGGGATTGTGTTGCACACACATGCATCGTGTGTGCAACACAGCACCAGCAACAGCACACAGCAGATGCTCAGTGTCACAACATCCAAATGGCCATGCCACTCCGCACCTGGTTCCTTCCTGGCCTCAGTGTCAGCAACCAAATACAGGAAATACAATCCCTTAAAAAAATAAATTGACATCCCTCCCCCCCCAAGAAGGGGACTGTGGAGGCTATCTATGTGGGTATTAAGATGGCATTCTGTGGTATTAAGGGGGAGGCTGTAGCGGTATTAAGATGGTGATTTTGTGGTATTAGGAGTTGAGCTATATGAGTACTAAGCTGGAGGCTGTATGGGTATTAAGGTGGCAATTCTGTGCGTATTAAGGTGGAGGCTGTGGGGGGTATTAAGGTATTAAAAATCCAACACAAACAACAAACCTCCCCAAACCAAGAAAACAAATAAAGCAATGCCCTGTGTGATGGTCATTCTCAGTCATTGACTTGTCTATACCTGGAATGAACTGCAATCCAGAAATGAGGGCACACTTGCGATCTGGATCTCGAGGCTGGAAGGCACAGCTTTAATCTGGGCCATGCCTTCTGCTGGAAGCCTATATAAGGACAGTGGACGAGGGAGGGTTTGTTCTTCTCCGGCTTGCCCTCCCCCTGTCAGCACATCCATCCCTTCCCTGGCACTGGAGCCTGCTTCTTTGGGATTCCAGCACACACAGAAGACCAGCCGAGACACCCAGCCTCGTGGGACAGGACAGCTACTGGATTCTTGGGATTTCCATTCACAGCTAGCCATTGTTGGACTGCAGCCTGTCAGTCATTCCAATAAATACACACACACACACACACACACACACACACACACACACACGACAAAAGTGACTGTAAGCATATATATATACATACACACATTTATAGATATAGATATTCATTCCATAAATACTATAACTCTAATACAAGCCAAAAATAAAACAAAAGCAAACCAAACACCAATCTGTAACCAAATAAAAGCACACAAAAAAACTGTGGAGTCCATTCTATGTTGGTCCACTCTCCTAAACACGAGGCCTGCCCTGGAGTTGTTGATGCACCCAGTGTCGCTCTGTGTGGAAAGCTGATTTTCCCTCTCCCAGCAGGCAAAACAGTTAAGTTGTTAGCCTTTACCCCAGTGGATAGGTTTACATTCGTTCATTCATTTATCAAATAAATGAATTTATCTTATTTATAAGGTAAGATAAAACAAAAACTACCACACCAAAATTGGCCAAGGAAAGCCAACAAAAGGAAAAGAGTCTAAGAGAAGACACAAGAATCAGATACCATCTCCTTCACATACTCGGGAATCCCATAACGGGCCTTAATCTAGAAGCCACAGGCTCTGTGCATGCGGCCTCAGTCTCTAGGAGTTCATCGGAGCTTTGTTCACGTTGATTTAGAGAGCCTTGTTTTCTTCGTGTCCTCCAGCCCCTCTGGCATGTATACTCCAGTTTTCTCTTTTACTTCGTTGTTTCCACAGTATAGACAACATAGTCAACTTTTCTTAAGTTTTCGTGTTGCTTTGTTTGAGATTTTTGTTTTATGTGTGTGAATGTCGGAGCACGCCCTGTGTTCAGTGCCTCTGGTGGCCACAAGAGGGCATCAGAACCCCTTGGAACTGAAATCAGCGTGCCGTAAGCGGCCACGTGAGTGCTGGGAATCAAATCAGGGTCCTCTGGAGGAGCAGCCAGTGTTCTTATCGGCGGCCGTCTCTCAGCCCCAGATCCTACATTTTACATAGTTGTTTGTGACTTTTGATTCTTTTTTCCAGGCTTGAAGCTTAGTGATGAACGTCATGCTTTTCGGAAGCTCTGTACTAAGCTTGAGGTGCTGTTTTTAGTCTGTTTACTCAGCCAGAGACAGTTTGTCTGTCCTTTCTTTTTCCTGCCCTTGAGGGAAGGTCTTACGTAACCCAGACTGCCCTCAAACTTGCTCCTGATCGTCCTGCCTATTCCTTGCAAGTTCTGGGACTACAGTCACGTGCCATCATGACTGGCTCATATTAGCTCCTATGTAGAATAGTTTTTTTTTTTTTTTTTTTTTTTTTTTTTTTTTACCTTTCTTCAGTTCTTTGGTCTCCAATAGTTCCAAAGTTCAGACACCAACAAACAAAGTAACTATAAGCTCATTTTTTTAAAATTTTTCTTCTGATTAAGTTAGATGATACCTAATCTCTTAATATGTAAAAGGAAGTCATCCTGACGAACAGAAATGCAGCTAAACTTCTTAATAGAAACAATAAACAAGCTGGAAGGGAAATGAAAGAAACGGCAAATATAATAACAGCAAATAGAAAGTACTCTGAAATAAGTGTCACCAAGGATCTATCTGCAGAAAACTTATGAATATTGTAAAAACACGTTGAGGTCAGAAATAAAGGGAAGGGTGTCACATATTCATGGGTTGGAAGATTTGGTTTTGTTAATTTAGTTTATAGCTAATAACAAAAGAGTGGATTCTATTCAAAGTGAAATGCAGACTCAGGGCAACATCAGTTGAAACACCAGTGATATTTTTAAAGAAATATGAAACTGTGTTTGAAAAAGAATGATGAGTCACCAAAACAACCTTCAAAAAATACAGATTGGAGACACTGAGACTTCCTGATCCCAAAGCATACTACAAAGTTACAGTAACCAGAGCTGTATGGCACTGGCACATAGCCACAGAGAGACACAGAGACACATAGAATACATTCAACATTGCAGAGATAAATTCCCACACAGGGTCCAAATACTTTTATTAGTGGCATTCAGGTCATCTAAGATACAAAGGACAATCTGCTCAACAAAGAGTGCTTGGAAAATGGGGCCTGTGTGTGCAAGAGATTTATGTTTTACTCCATGTCACACTGACAGTTAACTGAACAGATCACCGAGCTATACACAGAAACGAAAACTAAGTCTATCTGGACAGAAAACGTGAGAGTGAAACTTCATGGCTGGGTTGGTCAATAATTTCTTGATCTGGCACCAAAAGCAGTCAGCTAAAGAAAAAATAATTCTATAATAATAAATGGCCTAGTATTCAAACAGGCAAAAGTCTTGGATAGATACATTTTTATATCCAATGTGTGTGAAAAAAAAAATGCTCACCCCTGCTACAAATCAGAAGCTCTCTGGATAAAACACTTGACACACAAGTCTGAGGATCTGAGTTTGAATCTCCCAGCACCCGCAAAGCCAGATGCAGGCTTGGGAGTCATGGTGCTCTTCTACTTTGAGGTCAGGGTGAGAGAAGGAGCGTCCCCAGCCAACTAGCCGGTATGCAGCTCAGCAGGAAGCACCCAGAGATCTCGTCCCATTACAGGGAGAAGGAAGGCAGGAGCAGCACCTGACGCTGCCTTGGACCTCCACACGCATGCCAAGGCACGGGAGTGTCGGTACTCAGGCACAGCGCACAGCACACACACTTTAAAATTAACAAGAAAGTAAAGCAAAGGCAAGCCCAGGAGCGGCAAGCTTTTGCGAGGCTGTGGAAACGGAATGCTGGGGGCGGGGGAGGTGACAAGGACAGAAACGCCGTGGAAAGAAGATGGCAGTTTACTCGAGAAACGACCCTAGATTTGCCGCGCGAGCCCCAAGTCTCTTCTGTGAGTCAGATATTTCCAGACATGCCCGTAGCATCGTCGCTCACGATAGCAAGTGATGCAAGCAATCTAAGTGTGTAAATGGTGGGTGAGGAAACAAGCTAGGACTGTATTCAACTTTAAGAAGGGAACAAATGGAGACGCGTGCCCCAACACGGGAGGAGAACATGAACTGACTGACAGACCCCAGATGCAAAAGTCCAAATGCTACCCGGCTCCCACCTAGGTGAAGCATTTGTAGCAGGAGATTCTGGAACGGAAGGAAGACGATGGTGATCACCGAGGACCAGAGGGAGAGGGAGACAGGCGTTGTGTTTGCTGGGGACAGCGTTCTAGCAGGCTCTGACGGTGTGGGTGGAGCGACGGCTGCCTGTACGGAAACTCAGATGTATTTAATGTCACTGAACTGTGTACTGAGCAATAGCGAAGATGGTAAGCTTTACGTTGCGTACGTTTTATTGCAGTCTTTAAAGCTCTCCTCACGCTTGTGGCACAGGAACTGCGAGGACAGAGCGTGAGACAGAGTCTGCTGAAGTAGCATTCTGCCTGCGGCCACTGTGGAAGTCAGTCCAAGCATAACTGATGACACACGGGCCTGGTGGGAGGCCATGGGGACTAATGGGAGCCACTGGCTCATTCTAAATAAAGCAGATTCACTCAAAGAAAAAAAAAAGAGCTGCAGTTGCAAAACCTTGTCCTGAACACATGATTATTGTATTAAGTTCCCCTAACCATGAGCTCTGGTTACAGGGGCTCTTTGCCCATGTCTGGAACTCTATCTTGTGGTCAAAAGGGAAAAAATTTGTAAAAACGATGATATATATATATATATATATATATATATATATATATATACCATACATATACGTATATATACCATATATATACGTATATATATACACCATATATGTATATATAGTATGTAGAGAAAAAGAAGCCAAGGTTTTAAAGTCACCTCAAAACACTTAAAAAATAGCTACCCTTGCCTGACACCCCCAGAAGCTGGGCCTTAACGGCCTTATGACTTTGACTCATGGCCCGGCTTTTCTGTGGGCTCCATTTTGGACCTTGGAGCTGTAAGGTTGCAAAGCGGGTATGCTTATAAATATCCAAATTACAGCATTAAGTTTGCATGAATGATTTTTTTCCCCCTTCGTAATAATGTCAGGGCTGTTATTACACTTGGCTCTGTAGGGACTGGAAGTGTTTCACAGAAGGGGAAGTTCCAGCTCGAAGCTCTTTCAAGAGTCCCATTCCCATGTAGTTGCTGGAAACCTTCTGGAAACCACATTCCTTTTTGCATGCCTTTCAGCAATGTGATCCCTCCCAGTCAGAATGCTTCCCAGACCACCTCATCAACCAGGCTGGAGAAGGAATGTGACCACTAGGGGCTAGTGCATTGGGAAGTAGGTTCTATTCCCATGTTGTGTAGGGTGGGAAAGGAGCTGCTTGTTGTTGGTGTGTGTGTGTGTGTCTTCTCCTGAGAATATTTTGTCAACTCCTAGCATATTTCAAAGATTTCAAAGTCTCTAATGAATTATGCAAGGCTATCAAATTCTGTGTAAAGTCGCTAGAGTTGGTCTGGATTTGGGTTGAGAATTTTCTGACAAAAGTCAGAGAATCCATAGATGTCTTTGTAAATAATTAAGAGTAAAGGAAATCAACCATAAGCAAAGCAAAAATAGTTCTCCCTTACTTCAAAATTTCAATCTTTGAAAATCTAGGAGGAGTTTTGACTATTACGTGATTGAAATCGGATGATCTATTTGTTAGTAAAGTCCGCTAAGGAAATCTCAACACAAGGGAAGACTATCCAGCGAACAGAACTAAATGGCTTGTTAAATCACTGCACATCCTCAAATGCAGCACCAACGCAAAGGTGGGATGGAAACATTTGTCATCATGGACAGTTCTCTTCCCTGTGGACTTGGCGAGGGGCAGGCAGGGCCAGCTCATTTCCAGTTCAGGGTTGGGAAAGTCAAAGAGCCTTGACAGAATGGAAGCAAGATGGTGTGAATGGCAATGTTTAAGGGAAGGTGGCATTTGGTGGCTAGATAGGATCAGACAGGCATTTAAACCAATTGTTTGTCATCCTATACAAATTAAATGTATTCCTTTCCTGCCTGAAATTGTAAAATAAAATCATATCAGCTCCCTGCTCTCCCCCAGCCTCATCTGCTGTGTGGTAGCGTGGTTGAGGAAAAGAAAAGCCCTCCCTCCCCTGGCCTCTTGCCCCCTGCAGCATGCGAGGGGGCTGCTCCTGTGGCTGTTGAGAGTGGGAGAAGCGGCTCCGCCCCCTCCCCAGCTGCAGCACACAGGAGAGCAGGCATGGCATCTCGCCTGGGCAGCACACTAGAGCTCATTCTGTCGGTAGGGGCACAGGTGAGCTGGGCCCGCAGGCGTCAGAGCAGGTGAGCTGCCCTTACCCTCTCCCTCCTTTGTCATGGGGTGGCAAGAGTTAGGGAAGTATGCCCTCCCCTCCCACTCCTTGCCACCTGCAACAAGTAGGAGATCCAGCTTCAAGTATGGTAATCGGAGAGCGCGGGTCCTGCACCTCGCCAGGGCAAAACAGTAGAACTGACCCTGGCCGTGTGAGTACCTGTGGACAGGACCTGGGGGTGATAGCAGAAGAACCGCCCGCTCCTTGTTGTCTGCTACACTGGGAGAGAAAGCTGAGGTCATGCTGGAGAGCTTACCTGGGTACCGGCACTGAGGGAAAGATGGCACGACTAACCAACCCAGCTACCCACATGTGCTCAGGCCCAGGACAACGAGGTAGCGCATCCCTATAGCCACCGCATGTATGAATGCTGGAGCATGCGAAGGGAATAGACCTGCAGATCCAAAGCTACATTATCTCTATCACACAAGTCAACAACAGGATGACCAAGAGGAATCTCGGTGGGGGCTCACTATCGACAGTGTGGAAGAAGTCAGAGGCCTCGAATCAGACCAATGACTCTGCAGTGAACGCTTACAAGTGAAGATGTATGGTCTAAATGGTACTCTGTGTGACTCCCTGGGCCACACTACAGATTCCACTCCGGGATGTTTTGTTTGTTTGGTTGGCTGGTTGGTTTCACTTTTCAGTTTTGTTTTTGGCAGGGAGGTTGCAAGGACAAAAGGTGGAAGGGAGGGGACAGGGAGATGAGTGGGATAGGGGTGCATGATTTGAAATCCACAAAGAATCAATAAAAAGTCAATAAAAAAAATCATGTCAATTATCAGAGTTTTCCGGAGAACTCCAAGAAACACAAGGAAAACCCGTTGTTCTCTGTGTGATGGGAAAGTGTGCTCGATAGAAAATGAATTGAAGGCCAGCCTGGTCTACAGGAGCTAGCTCCAGGACAGGCTCTAGAAACTACAGGGAAACCCTGTCTCGAAAAACCAAAAAAAAAAAAAAAAGAAAAGAAAAGAAAATGAATTGAAGACAAACTTGGAGTTGTGTGTGTAAAATAATAGAGTCTAGAGCTTAAAAAACGGACACCTGACGGTGGTTTACGCCTTGCCTTTCCTAGACAACCCCTCCATCACTAGCTGGTCCTGCGCCTTTAGCAGACGCGCTGCTCAGGTTTACGCGCATGCTCTATCTCGTTGGCTGGGCGTCTAGCCTTTCTCCTGACCACGCCGAACTCATTTTATTGTAGGTCTGTGACGACAAACTCTTTATCTGAGAGTCTTTCTCTTCCTTTTAAACAATAATTAGCTAAGTGTAAAACTTTGTCCAGCAATGATTTCCTCTCAACACGGAGCGGTTATGCCATTGTCTCCGGCCTCCTTCTGGTGCGGAATCTGCTTTTAATCTGAGCGTGTTTTCTCTGTGGTTAGTTTTATGATTTCCTCTCTCCCATTAGTGTTTTGAGTGTGTCTTAGCACAGATTTATTTTTAAACTTTCTGGTTCAGAGGATGAGGCTCTTCATTTTGAGTGTTTTCATTTGATTTGGGGGTTTCTTAGGGACTCTATTTAAAATGTTATCTTGCTCTGCTTCTGTTCTCTCCTTTGTCTTACACAGTATATCAGCTAAAGGCATTACACGCAACCCCACCATATAGAAAACACAACTTAATGTAACTCGAATAAGAAGAGAGATTATTTATTTATTTAGGTTTTCCCACTGTCTGAAGAGCTTTCAGCTTCCTGCTTTGGTTATGGCAGCTTCGCTATTTTCTCCCTATCCATGTCCCACATAGAGAATTGGGAAGGGAAGAGGTGAACTTCCAAAACTTGACTTGGGAATTTCTGCTTCTGTTTCATTGGACAAAACTATGTTACGTGGGTAACTCCTTTGCACTGGGTAACTAGGAAATATTTTTTGTCTTCTAGTGGGAATAATGTCACCCCAAACGAATCAGCATGCTGTAATCAAGATGTCAGGATGGTGTTGCTATTGGTCTGCAGGACCGGCCTGTGGGAGGAGCTTTGCACAGCATCTTTGGTCTCTCTGTGCTGTTTACTGTCATTCTCCTTGAGGTCTGACTACTTTGGATACATGTTTCTTCTTTACTTATGTCTAATGTGAGTTGTAAGCAATTGTAATTATTGTTGTTATTGGTAACAATATTCCATTTATTAAAATTATTAATCCTAGTAACTATTGCTATTTTTTCTCTGAAATTCTTAACTTTTTCTAAGCTACCTGTTTTCCTTTAAAATGAATTTTCTTTCTTTCCTTCTTTTTTTTTTTTTTGGTTAGTTTTTTGAGACAGGGTCTCTCTGTAGCCCCGACTTTCCTGGAACTTGTTCTGTAGACAAGATTGACCTTGAACTCACAGAGATCTGCCTGCCTCTGCCTCTTGAATGCTGGGATTAAAGACGATTTGTCTTTCTTATAGAAATTCTTTATCTTTTTAATAATATAATAATTTTTATAACATGACATTCATATTGCTTTATTATTTCAATTTCCTGAGATTTACTATTTCTGTTTACTAATCATAACAGACACTTCTTTGTGTTTAGAAATTTGACCATGAGGTCCTCATCATGATATCTTGAGTCTGACATGTGACCCTACAGGCCCATGCTTTGAAGGCTAAACCTGATTCTAATCCCAATATTCTGTTTCTTATTCTATCCTCATGTGAGGAACCTCAGGTCCATGCTACTGGTGGTTCAATGCTTCTGGTGGCTCCATGCTCCTGGTGGCATCATGCTGCTAGTGGCCCCATGCTCCTGGTGGTCCATGCTCCTGGTAGCCCATGTTGCTGGTGGCCCCATGCTGCTGATGGCCCCATGCTCCTGGTGGCCCCATGCTCCTGGTGGCATCATGCTACTAGTGCCCCATGTTCCTGGTGGCCCCATGGTCCTGGTGGCCCCATGGTCTTGGTGGTCCCATGTTCTTGGTGGCCCCATGCTGCTGGTGCCCCCATGCTCTCGGTGGCCCCATGGTCCTGGTGGTCCCATCCTCCTGGTGGCCCCATGCCCCACACTGCTGGTGGTCCATGCTCCTGGTGGTTCCATGCTCCTGGTGGCCCCATGCTCCTGGTGGCCCCATGCTCCTGGTGGCATCATGCTACTAGTGCCCCATGGTCCTGGTGGCCCCATGGTCTTGGTGGTCCCATGTTCTTGGTGGCCCCATGCTGCTGGTGCCCCCATGCTCTCGGTGGCCCCATGGTCCTGGTGGTCCCATCCTCCTGGTGGCCCCATGCCCCACACTGCTGGTGGTCCATGCTCCTGGTGGTTCCATGCTCCTGGTGGCCCCATACTTCTGGTGGCCCCATACTCCTGGTGACATGCACTCTACCATGTCATGAACCTCAGATTCTAGAACTTTGAGCCAAAGCAAACCTTGAATTTTTGTAAGTTGCTTCTGTCAGGTGCTTTTGCCGTGGTGAAATTAAAATATGCTCATACAAGTCCTAAAGGCCTTTCAAACATTCTCCTGTTGTCTTGTGGGGCTGTGTGGAGATGTTCCCCCAGGGTAATTCTGTGCTTGTTCGTCTGTGTGCTTGATCAGATCTGTCATGTAAGGATACAGGATTATGGAGGAACTTCTTATCTACACTGCCGTGAATTACAAAACTGACGTCTTTGTGTATCCCACTGTATACATAGGCCATGTTTTCTATGTCTCCTCACCTGGTGATGGGTGCAGATTGTCTGAGGCTCTCACCTCTTCCAAGACGCTATGAAGGCCTTGTTCTCACAAAGCACATACATATAAACACGCCTGTGTACACCCTTATTTTCCTGCTGGGAAAACAAACCCATAGCCTTACTATTTGTTCTCTCCATATGCTCTTCCAGAGCCAATAAATCTATACGGTTAGAACAAAAGGTTAGCAGTTCTGTTTTATGCCCCCTGACTTTTCACCTTGGGATACCTTGGGGAGCACAGCACCCCATCTTCATCTAATCAATCGCCAGTCAAGCCACGCCTGGAGCAGACACTCTCAGAAGGCCTTCAAGAATGGGCCTTCCTGTTGTTTTCAAAAGGGCATGTCCTTTTGTTCTTCTTCCCAAGGGTCACATGGCTAACCAGTCTCCTCCAGAACAGGAGAAATTCCTCAGGAGCTCCCTGAAATGGCACTTCTGTTCTTTATCAGGCCACAGGCTGCTGACCTGATGTGTTTACAAGATACCCTACAGATCTTCAGAGTGACCTGGTTTCAGAGAGCAGTCCCAGGTGGAACATGAAAGCTGCTCAGGGCCCCAGAGAGCAGGAGGGATTTGTCAACAAGTCACATCACAGGAGTGAGGGCCCCAAATGCTTTGTGGGGGCAGTCGGGGCTTGCTTTGTGGGGGCAGTCGGGACTTGCTCTCTGGGTTGTCCGATGAAGTAAGATTAGGGGAATATGCTAAAATGCACAGGACAATAAAGCTCCAAATCCTTCTTCCTGACCTCAAATGCTTAGGGGTGTTGAGTACTTAAAAGGCATGAGATCCCAAGAGGGAAAAGCATCTTTTCTCCTAAGGAAAGCAGACAGAGTCAATACCTTCCCTTCTCTCTTCTCTTGCACCTTCTCTGCTCTCATTCACATCCCTCCTGCCCATCCCTTGTTCCTTCCTGGAATCACCTACAGGCAAACAGGTCCGAAGCTATTTTGGAAGAGAGCAGTGGGCCCGATTTTCTGGGATGTGGCTGAAGAAAGGCATTCGTTGAAAAGGTTTCAAAATTCTATTAATGGAGCAGAGCAGAAGTCGTTTCTGTTGACTAATAACTATTTAGACAGATTCTGTGGTTTTGCTTTGTTTTGTCTTGTTTATTTTTTTCCATCCATTTCCCACTGCCCTCACCATCCCCACTGATTAAACAGTGAAAATAGTTTTTTGAGACAGTCTTGTTGTGTTATCAAGGCTGGTCTTGAAGCCCTGGACTCAAGCAATCTGTAATTTTTGCCTCCAAAGTAACAAAGTTCCAAAGGAGGAACACAAAGGTATGTATCCCTGTGTACAGTTTTAATCAACTCTCCAAAGTCATTTTATGAACACATAAAGGACAAAAGTCTTGCTTTGCTCAAGAACATGCGTGCTTAAAGTCTCAGCTCTCTCTCTCTCTCTCTCTCTCTCTCTCTCTCAGCCAATTCAATCTGTTACGATGTATTTTATCTGTGTGGAGATACTTGATGGCCCGCATGGAAGCTGTCCATTTCACTAAGGGCTTTCACTGCTAAAAACAAAAACAAAAACAAAACCCACCTTGACCAAAAGCAATTTTGGAAAGGAAAAGATTTATTTGAACTTACAAGTGTCAGGTCACAATCACAGAGGGGAAGTCAAGGCAGGAACCTGGGAGCAGGAACTGAAGCAAAGGCCTTGGAGGAATGCTGCTTATAGGCTTGCTCTGTGTGACTTAGCTCAATATTTTTATAATACAACTCAGGACAACCCGCCCAGTGGAGCCTCCATACTGCATTAGACTGAGCCTCCTATATCAATCCCTACAGACTTGTCTACAATCAAATCGTCTGGAAGAATTTTTTTCCCAGTGGAAAGTCCCTTTTCACAGATGACTCTATCCTGTGTCAAGTTGATAAAAACTAGCCAACACGGTGTACCAGCAAGTTAAGCTTCATGGAAGAAGAGCATTACTCTATAAACAAAAGGCGCAGGACTGGGGGAGAAGGCAACAGAGAAGTACAAGAAGGAAGAAGGGAGTGGGTCTAGGGGGAGGAACACAAATCAGGCATCGCTGTAGGGGATGCTTCGTTACAAGGCAAGTCTCAAGAAAGGAATGGCCAGGGTTGATAACAGCACTGAGTTCTACTTTATCCAATATTAATTTTAGTCAAATACCAGCCTTCCACATAAGGAAGATTTGGGGAAGATGAGTTTTGGCTTGGAGCCTAAGGCTCACGGATGTGATGAGAACTTACCTGAAACATTAGTGGGAAGGACATTTGTGATAGCTCAAGGAACAATTTCTCTCACATTAAATACTTTCGCTTTGTGGTGTTGAAAATGGATTACATTTTACTTGAATTCAAAGCCTCAAATTTACCTTGAAAGTACCCAGATCTCTCTCATGCTGGACTTGGGGTGAGTCTTGGGTAGACACCTGTCCAATTTTCATAAGGCCCCAGCTCCTTCCGCAGTGTGGTAAAGAATGACAAAATGAACTGTTGACGTTGGTGTTTTCTCAGTTCCAACCACACTGCCTGGTGCACTGTTCTAGAATGCTGGCTATTTGACAAGTTTGGCGGTGCAGTGTTTCTGCGGGACACGAACGGGTTCCATTGCATTGAGTTCAGCTCCATTACTAGCTGCCATTGAGTTCAGCTGGGGTTGCCTGCCTCATTCATTCATTCAGTCATTCTGGTTCTTTCTTTCAGATACTATCCGGAGTTTAGGTATAGTGTTTTCTATGACACTTTGTGTTCCCTTACTCTTTCCCTAAAGCCCTGCTCCCTGCCGTGTGGCTACCCTCAACTCAAATGGTATGGTTTCTCTCTTCTTTCTCTTCCTCCTCTGGGCAACTGCCAGAGATTTAGAACCTGCCTGCCCTGGTGCTTCTCTTCTAATTTCTAACAAAGTTGTCCTTGAGCTCGGATTTCTTGGCTATCACCAGTAGGAGTAGAGGCAGTAGGAAGACTGTCTGAGGGATGGCAGATGAAGATTTTAAATGGCTCCGTTCTACTTGCCAAAGCCTAGGCTTTTGAATTCAGCAAGGCTTAGACCTTGCTTCACATCAGGTGTTAGCCACTCTCAGTGTTCCGGTGTGCGAACTGCATATGAATCTAGGTGTGGAATGGCTTGTGCACTTCGCAAGTCTTTGGCAACTGTCTCCCTAAGTCCATGTCGTGGGAATGTTAGGCTTCAGGAACCACTGCCTAGCAGTGTTGGCAGGACCAATGCAATCATCTGATGGCTGTTCCTTCTAGTTCTCACATCCTGTTCATCCCCATAAGGCCAGTTCTTCAGACACATTTTTGAACCCTTGTGGAGAGACCTTTGCTGTTACTCTCTTGGCCTCAGAGGCAGCTGTGTGATTGATGGCCACGCTGCATTGCCCTCTTTCTGCAGAAAGGAAAAGAAGGACCCAGAATGCAGAAGCGTGCCATGGCAGGCATAGTGAGTTTGGGGGTACTTGCTCTCTTATTTTGATGTCCAGAGATGTCAGGAAGAGGCCTCTTCTAAGCTTCTAGCTGGTGGCATCTATGAGCATTATAGGCGTGGTCCCTGCACCCTTTTAAGAACATCTTTGCACCAGATGCAGGGAACAAGCACGATCCCTTTTAAGTATAGATGCGGCTTATGCAGAGCTGGCAGAGCGCTGCCCCGTTGAAAGGATAAGAAGGCCATGGGCTGAGCCATCTGGATTAAAGATTGTAACTGAGCTGCAGAGAGGGATTCACAGACACCTCCCTCTGGGCCAGCCTCCTCCTTAAGGATACTGACCTGATCAAAAGCGTATCGCGACGACAGGACAATCTCTCTTCAGCGAGGAGCGAGGTTTGGCAGTTCCATATTTCGCTTACAGTCGAAAGGCTAGCTCCATGGTTAGTGTTGCAGCCTCTGAGTTCCATGTGGTCTCAGCGCGCAGTCGGTGCTGGTGAAACGCAGACAATAGGCTGGAGTACTCCATTGGAAGAGGCTGTTCGTCAGCCGCAGGCACCATCATGCCTCAGCTCAAGTAACACGTGCTCCCCCCTAGAACTCCCTTTTAAGGCTTTCTCGGGCCCCATTCCACGCCCACATATTCTACTTACATGCAGCTTCACTCCTGCATCGACTGCTTCCCAGACGAACACGAGCCCTGGCTGATAATGGAAGAGACATTTTCTGTCTTGTCTTGTCCTCTCAAGCGCTTAAGGCGGTACCCGGTCCAAGTCATCACTCAAAAATGCCTCGCCGCCGGGCGGTGGTGGCGCACGCCTTTAATCCCAGCACTCGGGAGGCAGAGGCAGGCGGATCTCTGTGAGTTCGAGGCCAGCCTGGTCTACAAGAGCTAGTTCCAGGACAGGCTCTAAAAAAAAAAAAAAAAAAAGCTGCAGAGAAACCCTGTCTCGAAAAAACCAAAAAAAGAAAAAAAAGAAAAAAAATGCCTCGTCAACTTGGGCGAGTGGTTTATGGTGGTTTATGAGATACATACATGTGAAATATAGCAGTACTTCATTGTCCAGGAGTCAGAATTTTGGCAACCTGAAATTCTGGAAAATGCTTTTGAAACTAGAAATTAAAAAGTGCTTACTGAAAGAAACATCAGGAAGAAACTCTCCGTACCAGAAAACGAGGACTGGGCTTGCTCATCCTGGGAAAGGTTGGCCTTGACTTCCACACTATAAGGAACAAGGAACCACCTTGCTCACCATAGTTGGTTGGGAATCCTGTGCCTCTCGACAGACACCCATTTCCTGTGGATTAGGCTTGTGGGAGGGCCTCAGCTCCATGCTGGGACTCCGTAAATGTAGACTAAGTGAAAGAATAAGCTTGATTCTCCTGGGGTTCAGTTAGCTGATTCCTCACTGCCCACTAGATGTTCCCTGATGCGAAAGAGAAAAAGGAAAACCGTGAGGCTTTCAAAGACCAAACCACACCAAGATAATTCTTTTCATGTTCATGTGTTCATAACATGTGTGGTTTTACTCCACTGTTTGGATAGAGCCTATAAATTATTTATTGTCTCTAGACAAGTACATTAGAAGTACAGCTTTCAGGCCAGAAGAGACTGAGCCTGTAAACAAGGCTGTGGGTGATTGGCACTGCCACAGCTGCTCTCTCTCTCTCTCTCCCTCTCTCTCTCTCTCTCTCTCTCTCTCTCTCTCTCTCTCTCTCTCTCTCTCTCTCTCTCTCTCACTGCACTCGTGCATGAATACAGAGAGAAATCCTGTGGAAAGAACAGGGTGTTTTAGACATGTCCTGCCTGCATTACTTAATAGTGTAGTATTACTTAATAGTGTAGTCGCAGCTTTCGCAAGATTCCTCTGCAGGTGGTGGGAGCATCAAAAATAGATGGGGCTGTTCTCGAGGCCCAGGGACAGTGAACAATGAACACTGACCAGTGGACTTGTAAGGCCAGAAGCCAACCACATACAGTCCAGACTGGGAAGAAGCTGCCGCTGACGGAAGTCAGGTTCTAATTGCGGCGCCCTGTGCAGTTACCTAATCTCTGTGTGTGGAGAACTTGCTTCCACATTGTAGACCCAGAAAAGAGATAGGTTCTGTGGCAATGGCAATGTGCCACCATGCCACCAAGAAAGTTATTTGATGGGAGAAAAACTTGAAACTCTATGTGCTGCCCTTTGAGAAGTATTTCTATCCAATACGCTGGAGTTTCACTCCGTACACTTTCTTGCCTCTAGTTTAGTTAACAGACTTTTATCAGGTACCCTGTCCTACAGATTAGGAGACACTGCCAAGGTTAATGGTCAGGGGTGAATTTGGAGCTTTCCTCTCAGCTCCTATGTGAACCCTTATTCTAGTGCCAAACACAGCCATAGATTGCAAGTGAAGAGGAGAATGTACTCGAGCATGACAACCATGGGCACTGAGGGTAGACCTCCTCAAGCCTGCTAGGCCCAGAGTCAGTGTCCAAGGGCTGCTCTTCTAGGGTTGTGGTTGACCACTAGGTCGGCACCTTCCCAACCAAAGCTCAGTCACTTGTAAGTGATTATCACTTCTCAACCGAGTCTCTGCTGTCCCAGGCAATTACAGAGAGCACAGCATCTACACTTCAAGATGGACCCCCTGGGTGCTCCTCTAGCGTGAACATGGGTCCTCAAGTTCTCCTCTAGCCATGTTCAGGAAGAACCAGCAAGGCCAACTAAGTGAACAGCCTACAGTACAGCTGCCAGCTGTTAAAAGCTTGAAGCTTCTTCAAAAGACAATGCAAAACATCACACCATTTGCTTCGGCCAAGAACCATAGTTAAACACTTCATAGTTAAAAACATGGAAACCGTAGTTCGTTCCACCTGTGTGCCCTTGGGTACAGTCACTCTGAGACTTGGCTTTCTTGTTTGGAGGATGATTGGCCATCGGGGGCTGTGGGGATAGGTGAGATTGGCATATGGAAACTACCTAGACAGCACTTGGCACAGGGCAAGTGCTCCCCACTGCTCACTACCTTATCACAGTCTGCAGTCAGGTGAAGACACAGAATGCGGAAGGTGACCAAGGCAGCTCATCTGCTCTCTCTCCTAAACATGACACTTGCTCAGAAGTCACACAAAGTCAGCGGCAGGAGGAGAAACTACAGAAAGCTTGCTGCTAGTCCAAGGAAGACCTCTGCATTTCCCCTAGAAATCCCCTCAGGGCTGCTCCTACCCTGTAGTCAGTAAGAGGCTAGTGCAGTACAAGCAGGGCCCAGGGATGGCTGTGGCCGTAGCTGTCATTCATCCTGACCTCAGTCCTGACAGCTCTGGATCTTGTCCAAGAAAATCCAAAGCAGACCACAAATGGACAGAGCCACTGCCTAATGGGCAAGATGCCCTCTTTTCCTTTGTACAGAAATCACCAGATAAAGTTGTTCAGTTGATTTTTTTCTTTTCTTTTTTTTGGGGGGGGGTTGTTCTTAAATCATATGCCCATAATTCTTGTTAACTGCTTGGCAGGAGGTGACCATAGTCTGAGGATGACATTGATTTTTATTTCAATTTAGTTTTGCAGGAGGTTAGTACTCAAACTCTTGCCTTGTGTAGTGTGCATTGACTTCTAGCTTTGGCTGGCAGTCGTGATTGCTGGGTTTGCCTGCCAGGAAGCTGTGGGTTCCACTGTGCCTCTTGCTATGCTATGAAGTCAGAGAACACTGTGGACAGCTGCATTGAAAAACCTTTGGTGGGCAAGATAAAAAGTGGTTTCCAGCCTCAGCACCACTTAAGATCAGGGCCAGAGACAGGACTGTCCTGTGTGTCGCAGGGTGTAGGAGAAACAGCCTTACTTCCATTCATTATCTGCAAATAGCACACATCCCCTAGACCCACTGCGAGCACACATCCCCTAGACCCACTGCGAGCACAAAAACATGCAGATTTGTGCTGCTGTGCCTGGGAAATGCTGTAATCCAGAACCAAGAACAACTGTGGTACACATTTAGGTCCTCAAATTCTTCAGGTTGGTATGAGATTGTGATTTCAAGGCTCTAAGCTGGCCATTCGTGGAAAGGAGGAGGAATGGTGGAATCCCCTGAATTAAGAACACAGACTAAATAAAAAGGCTGCACAGTGTGGCGTAGCTGGCCGGAACAAACTAACAACAAACAAAAACAAGAACAAAAACAACAAACAAACAAAACAGAAAACAAACAACAAACTCAAATCAAAACAAACGAACAAACAAAAAACCCAACCAGAACAACTAATTCTAACTTTTTCTAAGAAAAGTTCTGAACATTCAAGGGCATATTGATTACGCTTTGTTCCCCACTGTTTGGAAAATCCCACTGTGTAGCACATACCCTACGCCTGCCACACCCAAAACCCAATACTTCTAAGAACTGTCTCTCTTGACTGCAGAAATAAATGCCAAATGCCGGGCAGTGTTGGCACACACCTTTAATCCCAGCACTTGGGAGGCAGTGGCAGGTGGATCTCTGTGAGTTGGAGGCCAGCCTGCTCTGTAGACTGAGTTTCAGGACTTACTTTAAAGCTATGCAGAGAAACCCTGTCTCAAAAAACCAGAAAAAAATAAATAAATAAAAGAAGAAAAGGAAAAAAAAGGAAAGAAATGCCAAAAAACAGGGTGTGGGCTAGAATGGGTAGAGTACTTGATGTTCCCATCAGAACTGTGTGGTTCCTTCTTCCAGGGACACAGTGTTCAAAGTCCTCCTTTCCCTAGGGATTGAGCTGAGGTCAAAGGAATAAGGTCAAGGAAGCTGACCCTGCAATAATCAGCAGTGTCCTGAGGACTTCTGGTGACTGTTTCTGTCATTGTCGCCGTGACTATACATACTCATGCTGTGTATCTTTCTGAGGAGATACATGTTTCTGTATATGTACGAGTATGTGCCTGTGTTTCTCTGCCTGTGTTTGGATATGTAAGTTTATGGTTCTGTGTATGTCTGTGCATTCTTGTGTAATGACACACATAAATGTTTGCCTACCATATGTGTGTGTTAGGGTGTGCTCCTGTGTAAGCCTCTGAATGTTGGTGTGGTTGAGACTGGAGGGTGTGAGTTCTGGGAAGAAGGCCTTGCCATCCTTTCCATTCTAGCATGGGAAGAGGTAGTTAGGGGTTGTCCTGAGTTACAGAGGGGGAGATTAACACGGTTTTATGCAGCAGGTTTCAGATGGGTTTTGTTTTGAATCTACAAGGTCATTCAAATGTAAACACAGAAAAATTAGTAGTTTGTGTTGTCATGCTGATTAAAACAAAAAAAAAAAATCTGTATAGAATGCATCTGGAAACTCCCCTACCCACCAGTCCCCACCCTAACACTTTATGAGCCAAAAGTTTTACTGATTGTTTCTACCATTTTTGCAGAGTTTTCAGTTACTGAGCCTCAGGGATGCCATTTGTTCTACTAATTCTCTCAGATCCAAGCATGCAGACATTAGTATTGTTGAGGACCAGAGGGAGTGAGTAGGAGAAGCAGCGTTTTGTTACTGACCTAGCCATGGCCTTATTGTTGGAGGGTAACTGAGCTGAGAGACATCTTCATCTACAGGGGGCTCCGTCCTGGTAAAGCTTCCCATTAGGGGCTGCCCTAAATTGATGGAATGCTAACCTCCCTCTTGTAGACTGGGGATCTTTCCTCCTTGTCTATGGAAGATGGTGAATAGGCCCTGTCACCAGAAAGGACTGCAGAAGATAGAATTAAAATGTAGCGTTCAGTCCTTAGGACACGGAAGGAGAGGGCTCTCAGGCTTGGGGTCTTCCTTTCTCTGTGTCTGTCATGCTGGGAAACCCAGGTTGCAACAGTCCTATTTAACACTGCTTTCTGAGGACAGAACCATACTTCTCTGTCTGAGATGGGCTTGACCTGGCTTTCTATCTGAATTCCTGCAATCAGCCTTTTTTCCTAGTCAGAGAAGCTCCCACCTAGACATAGTGTAATTCTTGAAATAAGAAGTGTGTCTAGTCAAGTGATCAGAAACAGGGAATGGAACTTTGGTGGTTAAATTAATAAACAAACAAACAAACATAAATAAATAAATAAACAAACAAACAAATAAATACATGTGAACAAGCTTCCAACACATGAGCCTCTGGAGGACGCATTCAGCCATTACTAAGACACATAGGACAGGGCTTCCTTGCTGACTAGACTTTAGAGTTGAGGAATAGGAAAAAGGTGAGGTTATTCCCAAGTTCTGATTTGCATGGGAATATAATATTAGCACAGTCAGTGAGGATTATAAAAGGAGGAAGAGACCGAGGGGGAAGGGGACAGGAAGTTAGATTTTAAGACTTTTGAGTTGAAAGCCTAAAACTCTGTAGGCTTGAAAGCTGAATGCAGGTGGACGGTGGAAGACCTAAGGATATTTAATAATTGGTGGTGCAGAGGGTGGTGAGATTTCACTAGGAATGTGGGGTCCCTATCAAAGCTGATCTTCTGCAGTGAATTGTAAACTTGATTTGGGGGTTAAGGTTTGATTAGATTTTACTGATCTAAAGAGAGAGTAAAGAGGAGTTCAAACTTTCTGCTAGAAGTCACCATCTAACCATCTATAATAAGAGTGGTTCTCTGGGATGGTAGTATAACACCCACAGCAGGCAGGGCATAGGGAGGAAAGACTTTGGAGGATGGCAGTTGTAATAGAAGAGGAAATAAACACTGACTGTGGAAATTTAAGGGCCCATGAGCACAAGCTTTTCTATAAAGCAAAGATAAAGAAAAGTCAGGGTGTGAGCAAGGAAATTACGCTATGACAGTAAGCTATGTAGTAGACATGAAGAGTACGTGCCGGGTAGTCATGGGTAGTTAGTCGTGAGCTGCTTTCCTTAGCATTGAATCCGCAGAGCCGGAGATAGGATCTGATCCCTAGAGTTCTGTTACGGGATCTGTGTAGGAGTAATGAGGCAGGGCAACAGTTAAAGAGAAAGGCTGTAGGCAACTCAGCTGGGACAGGATAGTGATGGTAGACACTGAAGGGATAGGGGGACCAAGCAAGTCCACTTTGGGAAGGAAGCAGATACATTTCCTTACCAAAACACTGAGTTTCTAGAACCTGGGCTGCAAGACGCCAGTTACAGAATCTAGTAATAGCAAAAAGCTGAGAAAGGTTTATTCGACACGGCCATGTTGGAAAGAGTAGCAGATAACAGTAACCACCTCCAGTCTGGCTTGGGGCTGATAACACGAAGCTTTATTTAAATGGAAGGTAGGAAGGATGCGTCAGTGAGCAGTTATCAAGGTGTGGGTCCCTCCACACTGACCTGTGACCATCTTGGCTCTAGAGTCTCCAGCTGGATGGTCTGATGAGCGATTATAAGCGTATAAAATCTCGTCCTGAGGGACATGCTTCTTTTCTGACTTGTACCAGGTCCACCCCTTTTCCTTCTCCCAGCATCTCCCTTTTCTCTCAGACTCTTTAGGGGGAAATTGCAACTCCCCTGGGTCCATTTTTTAATAACTCTGGAAGGAAGAGAGGCGCAAATGTTTCTCTTCAGAATGTTCTCAATCCTGCCGGGGGATTAAAAAAGGAGGGTGTAAAGTTCATTTGCAACTGTTAGCAGGACTGCTAAACTGTGCTGATTTTGTCTGTCTAAACTTCAGATGCTGGGTTACTAGGAGAAACTATCAGGAAAGGCACAATGACAAGACACCTTTAGAAGGGAAAGTAGAGTCAATGCCTCAGACAGTGGAGTCAGCTGGAATCAGGTGGAGGTGAAGGATAGAGGTGAGCTGGTCAGGAAGGGAGCTGAAGGGAAACCAGGGATGGAGGATGAGCTCTGCAGAGAGGAAAACCCACCGAGTAATGCCATCAGCTGGAACAGACTTGCCAGCAACAGCTGGATGCTATGATGTGAGTCTTTGGGAGAAACATGACCATGGTGGTGGGCACTAACATTAGTTAGATGTGCCCAGGCTGTGGACAAGGTGAGTGGATAAATTAAGGACACAGGTCACAGGGATTTTGCAGTTTGTCTCTAACTGCAACCTTCCCATAGGCCAGTCAACTTCAAACCCTCCTTAGAAAGGTAAAAGTTGCTGCCAGATGAAAAACTTACCTGTGTTTATTTCTATCCCCGAGGAACTCTCAAAGATAGGAAATCCTTGAAGTCCTGCACCTTAGAGATGATTGCTAGAACGTTTTGCCTCCGTGTGCTCACTTGCAAGAGTGTTTGTGCTCAAGAGAGGACACACACTCGTGCTTCTATAAGATCACTTTATCTCTTATCTGCTCAGTTTTGAAGCAGGTCCTATGCAAGATCTTTGTCCTGCTAAGGCTGAGCTGTGCATTTACTGGCTTATGGACAGACACTAGGAAGGACCCTAGCCTATTAGCAAACTTTTACCCTCTCGAGAAACGGGATCTGAGACACATGTGCCAGGCAGTCCTCCTGACTCAGATGAGCTGAAGACTGAGATCACTCCGGGCTGAAGAGACCTGACTGGCTCAGAATCTACTTGTCCCTCCTGTTGCTGAGATAAATAGTTTTCCAGCAAGCAATGTTTGCCTCCTTCCCTGGCGACCAGACCCAGTTTCCTGTCTTCCTGTCCCTACCACACCTAGGGAGGTTCAGCTACTACTATTCCAGTCCCTACTCAAAAGAAGCAGTGCAGGCAGATCCGTTTTTAAGAACTTGATGGTTGCCATCTACAATATGTGTGTGTGTGTGTGTGTGTGTGTGTATTGAGAATGATCAGTTAGAGTTACTGGAGAACCAACCGGAAGGCTCATCCAGATCTCTTCAGACTGTGATGCTGTATGCTAGTAGACTCTTGAGTCGGAAACAACAACAACAACAACAACAACAACAGGTCAGCCATCAGAATTAATGTTAAAATTAAAGGCAGTTCTAGCAAACATGGCACAGCCCGCTTGAACTAAATGCTGGTTAGTAGGAGTTTAGGGTTGTAAAAAAACGGTTCCTGTCTTCTTTTTATTACGACTCAGCTAGTAACGACTGTGTAGGCGGCAGGAGATCAGAAATAAATGTCTGACTTGGATTCTGCACAACTGGGTTTTGCTCCAAAGCGCGTTGACTGACCCAGCTCAGGTTTTACAGGGACAACAAATAGTTATAGTTTGGGAAATCTCAGCCCCGCCTCCGGTTGAGGGGGGGGGGCGTCTGCACCCTGGAACTTGCTGGTTTGCAGGTCGCTCCTGATTAGAAGGCCACCAGCTGTTCTGTTTCCCGATTCAGTTCCGAGAACAACACACACACACACACACACACACACACACACACACACACACAAATCATCTAAATCATCTAGTTTCTTTTACTTTCTTCTCTCTTCTTCCCTAGGGGCATTTTCTTCTTTGATTCCTTTTCCTCCCTCCTCTTTCTTTTTCTCTTGTTTTTACAGTCTCCCGGTAATGACTAATTGGCTATGTTTCCCAAGTTTTTTATGCTTCTCTTGCTCTTGTTACAAGCGGTTCTAACCCCGTGATATCCACAGGGACCTATAGACAGCCAACAGTCCCAAATGATATACAGCGTTCTCTTTTCTTTCAAAGTGTAAAACATTTACAAGGAAATGTACAAATGTATTAGGCACATTTCCCGGGTCGGTCATTAGCGCGCCTCTGCACCGGGGTGCCCTCCCTCTGCCCCCACCCCCTAACTCCCGCCCCCTACTCTCACCGCCCCCAGCCCCCACCGCAACGGTCCCCTCTGGAGCGCGCATTTCCGTGTGCCAGCGGGACAGCCCGCGAGACCGCAATTGCTCTGGCCGGGATTGACGAGCCTCGGATGCCCATTTACTGCGCGCGGCAGCCACTCTGGAGCCGCGGCACATCTGGATGGAGTCAGCCGCCGAGCGCCAGGGGCCAGCGCAGCGCGGCGGCGAGCGCTAGGGAGACCGGCGCCCGGGCCGCCTCCGCGCTGCCCCCGTGCGCCCGGGCTGGATTTCCTGATGTAAACAGAGCGGCCCTACAGGAACACAGTCACTCTGCTCTCCGTGTCACTGAGCGTGCTTTATCTGCTCAGGGTCAGCATTGCGACTTAGGAAAACAGAAGCGTTGCTTTGAATTTAAACAGCTCCAAAGCCACAACCCAACTCTTCTGGGCAGGGGGGAGGGGAAGCCTGGCAACCCAGCTCCGGCCTTTGTGTTTACTTGTTCCAGTTTCTGGTAATTTGGGAGCTAATTTCATTATCTGCAGCAGAATTGGAAACAAGATGCTTTTTCTGTTTGTGACGCTTAGGGCATGTGTGAGTCTCTGTGCAGAAGGTTGGACGTGCCTGCTCAGCAGCGGTCCTCATGCTCTATGCCCAGGCTCGCGGACTGCCTCCTGGGGCGCCGGGCTCTCTTGGGCGTGGCCGTGGTTTGGGGTCTTCCCGGGTTTACCCGAGCTGTGGGATCCAGTCCAATAAGGCTGAGCCCTTAAAGCCTTTCCCTTCAGAACGTTCTTGAAAGTAGAAATCAGCCAAGTATAAAACCGTGACAAAGTCGTTTTGACATGGCCGGTGGAGAGGGAAAATTCAAAATGATGGCAGAGCCTGGACTGTCATCACCGATAATTAAAATAAAATGTAGATAGATGCATTTCCAGTTCAGCAACAAGCCATTTTAACAGCCGCGTTTAGAAACTTCTACTAACGGAATCATTCCTGAATAAGGACAGAGCATCCCTAACAGTCAGGCAGGGACTGGTTTTGTGTAAATCTTTAAAGGGAAACCCGGAGCAGCCCTGTGGGCACCTCTGAGGGCCGAGTTGGGAGAACAGAGGTGTAATGTCCACTGTCTTGGAAGGCCCTGGGGCCAGAGGAGGACGACTTCAGAGCTGCAGCTTCCTGTGACTTCCTGTGACGTGTGCCAGGGCATTCTGCGTCCTGCTCTGGATTTCAGGGACACTTTTCCTTGGAAAGAACCCTTGTACATCAGCGCAGATCTCTGTATTAACGACTCACACAACCCTTACAGTGGACAGTTGCTCACCTATGAATGGGTTCATAGAGCTTGTGTGTGTGTGTGTATGTGTGTGTGTGTGTGTGTGTGTTTTGCTTCCCGCGGGTTGTATTTTGATGAATTTGCTACAAGTTGGATGAGCAGTGAAGGGAAGAATCTGGGTCTGACTGTGCAAATATTAACTGATCTTCTTGATATGGAGACAGGATACAAATTAGTGGCAATGAGGCTGCTTTTGAGTAATGGCTCTTTCCTCAAAGCAAATATAGGCCTGACCTTACAGGCTTTGACAGGAGGGGGAGGAATCTCCAGTGATTTAGGATTACTGTCGTGGCTTCGTTTACTGAGAGCCTGGAAGGAACCCAAGAGCCTTTTCACAGCAGTTGTACCAGAATGGTGAGGGGCCAACGTGTCAAGGTGGCTACCTCTGGTCATGCTTAGCACCCTGCAGACAAAGACAGTGGCAGCGAATTCAGCGATTTCCAGGGCAAACTAGAAAGCTAGATCTTGTCTCAAGAATCAAAAACAGAAAGGAAAAAAAAGCATATCATGATCTATGCTAAATATGAGTTTCGTGGTTCAGGTACTTGGCCAATAATTGTGTTTGTGTGTAGAGACTGACTTTATCCTTGCTAATGAATAGTCTCCTTCTGATACATGGTGTGTGTGTGTGTGTATTGTGTGTGTGTGTGTGTAATTCCTTTCATCAGCATTTTGTAATTTTCACTATAGAGTTCTTGGAAATGCTTTGCGAAATGTGTGTCTAAGTATTTTTCTTTCTTTGTGTGAGTATAAATGGTAATATGACTTTTACTTCAACCACCGAATGTTCATCTTTGGGAGAACTGTGAATGACTTTTGTAAACTGGTCTTGTACCTGTGATCTCATTGAACTTAATTTATCGGCAAGTTTCCTCTGTAGCTTCATTTGAATAATCTACATAAATTGTTTAATCTGATAATATAGCCTTTTATTTCTTCCTTTCAATATGCATGTCCTTTGTTTCTTTATTTCTTTTGCAGTGGCTAGAACTTTTATAATTGTGCCAAATAAGAGTGGACACTTGGGAGGCAGAGGTGGGTGGATCTCTGTGAGTTCGAGGCCAGCCTGGTATACAGAGTTCCAGGACAGGCTCCAAAGTTATACAAAGAAACCCTATCTAAACAAATAAAAACAAAAAACAAACAAACAAAGACTGAGCAAAACCTCTGTGTGTCCCCATCTTGATGGGAAAATTGGAAAATATTCACTCTTTTGGCCCTAAGTATCACATTAGGGACAGTGAGGTGGTGCACACCTTTGCTGCCAAGCCTGATGATCAAGTGTAGTTGTGGTACATGGGCACATGTGTGTGTGTCCACGCACACATATGCACACACAGAGTAAACAAGTGAAATGTGATGTAGGTGTGTCTTCTATCTATCTGATGATTTCATTGGTTAATTAATAAAGAAACTGCTTGGCCTGATAGGTTAGAACTTAGGTGGGTGGAGTAGACAGAACAGGATGCTGGGAGTGAGGCAGATGCCTCGGGCAGATGCCATGTTTCTCCTCTCTGGGACAGTCGCCATGAAGCCAGCCACCAGGTCAGACATGCTGAATCTTTCCTGGTAAGACACCACTTTGTGGTGCTACACAGATTATTAGAAACGGGTTAATCAAGCTGTGAGAATTAGACAATAAGAGGCTGGAACTAATGGGCCAGGCAGTGTTTAAATGAATACAGTTTTGTGTGTTGTTATTTTGGGGCATAAGCTAGCCAGGTGGCCGGGAGCCGGGCAGGACGAAAAGGAGGCCTGCCCGCAGCTCCTCACTACAGAAATGTACAAGGTTGTGAGGGTTTTGGTAGCTACTGGTTCTTGTCAGGTAATATCCTTCCATTTCTAACTTCTACTTTCATCATAAACGGTGTTGAAAGTCCTTTTCTCCACTACTTTCCCAGTGTCAATCAATACAACTCTTCTTATTGGCTTGCTGAACAGATATGTTGTGCCAGCATATACCAGCCACCTTTCAAAGGCTCAGGCAACCAAATTTGCATACTCCACCTGGCCATGCCTTATAAATCTTTTTATATGTAGTTGACTTAATTTGCTAATGTTTTATTGAGGATTTTTGGACTCAGCTTCATTATTTCCACATGTCTGTGGTCCCTCCCCTTTTCTCTGTCTCTGTGTGAACTTGCTTGTGTTATCATGTGAGTTTAGAAATATTCCTTTCTCTTTCATTATTGGGAGGATTTGCCTGTGTTGTCATGCGACTTCAGAATTATGCTTTTTGCTTTCATTATTGGGAAGAGATTGTGGAAAATTGGTTTTAATCGTTCTTTAAAATTTTGGTGGAATTCTCTAGCACAGTAAAACTACTGGGCTCACAAGTACTTTGATGGTAGTACTTTATGAATTTAATGACTTTAATGGCTACAGGAGAATTTAGGTGATCCTTTTTATGGAGGCTGTGTTTGTGCTGCATGTGGTCTTCAGTTTAAGGATTTGTGAGTGTAAGCCTTGTCAGACTGTCCCCGTATCACCTTATGATGATAGCAGGGTCAGCAGAAAGACTTTCCATTTCATTATGAATTTCCTACCACCGTTCTTTTTTTTTATTTTTATTTTTTGTCAGCTTTATGGTTGTTAGGCTGTTGTAGAATTGTGTTTCATTATTTCATTTCTTTTTCTTTCCTGAAAACAGTAAAGGGCTTTCAACTTCATTAATTTCTGCTATTACATTATTTCTTTTTTGTTTCTTTAAATTTATCCTGCTATTATTCCTAGTTTCTTAAGGGAAGAATTTGAGTCTTTGGTTATTTCTAAGAATTTAGTGCAATGTATTCCCTTACCACTGCTTTAACTGCACCCTACTTCTCTTGATAAATGTTCTTCTGGTTGTAATCTCTGGTACCCTGTTTTCACCTCAAATTTCCTTTGAAACACCCATTTTTTATTGTTGTTGTTAGTGCTTTCAATTTTTCACTCTTTTATATTTTAATTTATTTTTAGAAGTTTATCTTTTCTCATTTTACATGCCAAATCAATTTTCCACCCCCTCCTTCCTGCTTCCTCCACCTTACCCCCACCCCATCCACTTCTCAGAGAGGGTAAGGCTTCCCATGGAGAGTTAACAAAGCCTAACACATTGCTTTGAGGCAGGACCAAGGCCCTCCCTACTATATCTAGGCTGAGGAAGGTATCCCTCCAGAGAGAATAGGTTTCAAAAAGCCAGAACAAGCATTAGGGATAAATCTTGGTCTCTTTGCCAGTGGTTCCACAGTCTGCCCCAGCCATACAAATGTCACCCACATTTAGAGGGCCTAGTTTGCTCAAATGCTGGTTCCCTCGCTGTCAGGCTGGAGTTGGAAGGCTTCCATTAGCTCTGTTTTAGTGGGTGTCCCCATCATGGTCTTGATCTCTTTGCTCATATTCTCACTCCTTCCTCTCTTCGACTGGAGTCTGGGAGCCCAGCCCAATGCTCTGCTGTGCTTCTCTGCCTCTGCTTCCATCAGTTGCTGGATGTAGGTTCTATGGTGACATTTAAGAGTCATCTATCTGACTACAGGGAAAGGTCAGTTCAGGCACCCTCTTCACTATTGCTTAGAGTCTTAGCCGGGATCATCCTTGTGGATTGAAACATCCTTTTAAACTCATGAGTGCTTTAGAAATTTATTTGGAAATATCCTGATGTCTGTGTTACTCATTTGTGATTTGATTTTATTGATGCCAAGAAATATATTCTGTACAATTTTAATTTTTCTAAGTTTGGTTTGGTTGTTTTTTACCCAGTACAAGTAACTATACCAAACATACTTGAAAACGGTTTCTCTCCTAATGTCACAGAGGGTGCTCTGTGCAGGTCAGTTAAGTTTTGCTGGTTGGTAGCACTGTTCTGGTCCTCGTTTTTCTGTATTTCTGTCTCGAAGTGCTGCCAGTCGCTGATAAGGGGCTTTTGAAACCATCAACTGTGATTTTGTAGATTTGAATATTTCTTTCAATTGCTTCTTGCATTTTGTGTTTTTTTTTTTTCCACTACACAATCAGGGTTACTATTTCTTCCTTTAGATTGATGTTTTCTTTTGGTAGAGATTACTTCTGTTTGTTTCTATGGTTTTCTTTGTTTTAAAGTCTGTTTTATCAATACAACTACAGATTCAGTTGGTCTTTAAAATCGCTATTTTATTGATACGTTTATTTTCAATCTTTTGTGTTTAATTTACCAGTGTCGTTGTATAAGAAAAGCAATCAGCATTTTGTTGGTAATGTTTCTTTATGGATTCTGTTAACATATTTATGATTATGATGAAAATATTTAGAAAATTTATATTCAAGGTGGCTGTGGGCTTGCAAACACTTACATGTGCCATTTTTACTGTTTCCCTCTGTGATTCTTCTGTTTCTGTAAGTTACTTAGCATTGTTTTAGGATTCCCACTTAACTTGCCATTAGTGTTCTTTCCTTACTAGCTTTTGTAGAGATTGCTATATATATATATATATATATATATATCACTGTTTTGCCATTTTCTATCTGGGGTGAAAAGTTTAATTCCTTTTGGGTTTGCTGATCTTCCACCTTTTAAGTATCATTTTCTTGTGAATCAGGACTTTTTTTTTCATTTTTTTATCACAAATGGTTTATAAAACTTAAAAAGAATAAAATAATCTTTTGCATGTATGTGTTCACGTGCATTCTATGTTATTTCTTCCCTCCTAATTCCTTCATCTATTATTTCTTTTCTCTTTATTTTATTGAAAGTATTTAAGGGTATGTCTTCTTTTGACACATGATTATGTCAGGAATTATTTCCCACAATTTGTGCGTCAGAGAAAGTGTAATTTTTCCTTTATTCTGGAATTGTTTTGCTGGATATAAAATTTTGGCTGACCATCTGTTTCTTTTGTTACTTTAACAATAATATTAGAATTTGTTTAACTCCTTAAATGTAGATTGTGAATAGGATGGTGCAGTTTCATGCACACTCAGGCATTGCATTTTTCCTTTCATAATCTAAAGATACGAATGTTACCTTTTCTCTCTCAGAGATGCTTAAAAATATTCTATCAGTTTTGAAAATTCTGCTTTCCATCTGCTAAGCCTGTGGGGTCGACCCTGTTCTGTCCTAACATGCGTTCCAGCCAACACCCATCTTTCCTTCCAATCTACCAGCGAGTCTGTGACATGTTTTTATTCCTGCCAGTATGTTTTCAGCTCTATAGATTTTATTTGGAGTTTCAAATATTTATTTTCCAAGATTTACTTTTTCCTTTATTTCAAGAGAATTTTTAATAATTGTGGAACGTTTTTGTGGCAACTGCTTCTGACACTGGGTGACCCTCCTTGTCAACGTCTGCACTGACAGCAATATCTGTGTGCCTTCAGGTTTTCGTCTTCTTGATCTTTGGTATGACGGTGATTTTCAGTTACTGGGCATTTTCTTTTATGATGTTAGGAAGCTCTGAGTCCTAAGTAAGCTATATTTTAGCAGGCAGTCAATCCATATAGGCTGAACCCACGGTCCTAAACTGCTTCTTGGACGGAGTCCCTGGTGGTAGTTACCAGCCTTTGCTGTGTTGCTTTTGTCTTCTTGGTTCTTCTGGTTTCCTGGGACACACAAGGGCTCCCACTGGGATAGACTGGGGAGTGGAAGTAGAAATCAGATTTCCCTTTGTGGGAGAGAGGTGTGGTGGGGTCTGTGCACTCACACACCAGCTGTGTAGGCATCTCTGCAGACCAGAGAACCCAAGCCCTTTGCAGTAAGTAGAGCCTGTCTCACCAGCTGCTTGCCCTGCTGTGCCTCTAGTCCTTGCTTTTGTGTGTCTCAGGAGGAAAGGTCTGTGTTAAGGAAACTATCCCTCTGTAGCACTGAATTCTCTTGGGGCTCTTGTCAGTTCCTGCTGGTATTGTTGAAAATGAGCCCACCTGATGTTTTCTGTTCTAAATAGGAGCTAGGAGCTGCAAAGCTTGTGATGCTCTTACTCTGTTGGAGAGTGAGCCCTAGCAGTGCTGTATCTTCTTGGGTCCTGGATTCACCTGTGCTCCTCTGGCCTCCTATGCATAGGCCTCCTAGCGCAACTTTAGGGGGTTTCCGGGTTTGCAGTTGTGTTGGAGGGGGCAGCAGAGAAAGGCTTCTATCCATCCATCTTATTTCCCTATGTGTTTTTTAGCTCTGTTCCTCCTCTGGAAAGTCGTTGAGTGATTTTTCTAGGTGTCTGTCACTCAGTAAAGCTAGTAGCCTGGCTTTTGAATTTATACTTCCTAGATCCATTTGATCTGCAACCTTGGAAAGCTGTTTCTGAAGCCAGATGGCCGTGTGCCAGTGTCTTGGGCTAGCTGAGTTCCATTCCTGTTGCTAAGTATGGTCATTCCAGAGAGCCCTTCACTCCCTTGGGATTACGCTTTGGATAGTTAGCTATTTGGTCCACATCCCAAGGCCTGTTGTGAGGGCTCTATTAGTTTAACTTAAGTGGACTGCTTGATACATTGAAATAGCCTAATAAATATTACCAATTGCTGTAACTGTAGCTTCTAAGATGTAATATAGACATACTATTTATGTCCTGTATCAACCATTTATTAAAATGTTCAGGAAGCTCTCTTATTATTTTAGAAAACAAATGAAAGTTTAAGTTCTGACTATGGAAGTCAACATGGAGTTTTCTAAATAAAACTAAAAATAGATCTACCATATGATCTCACTGTACCACGCAGGACTCTCTATGTAAGCATACCTCAGAGACACTTGCACATCCACCTGACTGCTGGGCTATTCACAACAGCTAAGTTAGGGACCAACAAATGAGTGGATAAATTAATGTGAGATATATATATATATATATGATGGAATTCTATTTATTCATAAAGAAAAAAGTATATCAGGAAAATGAACAGGAATGGAGATCACCATTTTAATCTAAATAAGGTACCTTGTGGCAGGATGACACAGCAGACGTGAAGTCAAGCCTGAAAACCTGGGTTTGACCTGTGGCATATGGCACCCCAAATAATAAACAAACAAATAAATAAATAATTTTTAAAAGAAGCTATATGGGAGGGAGTAAATATGATCAAAATATATTTTATGAAATACCCAAAGAACTAGTAAAAATTTTTTTAAAAAGATAGCCTCAGAAACATGTGCATATATGTGTGTATATGGATCACATACATATATATGACATATACATACATACAAAGTAGAAGGCAGAGGAGGGCTATGTGGGAAGAAGAAAGGATCTGAAGGGAGGGGAGGGAAACAATGGAAGGTAATGTGGAAATAAAGACTAAACATTTTAAAGTATGCCTGGCCGAGTGGACTCTGGATTTAAATATACAGAAATGAAAGCAGAGGCAGACTGTTGGGGAGGACTCCTGGATTCCAGTGCACTTTTGGGTGCCCAGTGGACCAGCCCCAGAGGCCGAGCATTTGGAGTCCTATGTAAGTAGGAAAGAACACTGGTCAGGGGCTAAGAGAGCACTGCTCATGCAGGGCACTGTTATTTCGTGGTGAGAGAACACAGACGTGGAGGTGGAGGACACAGTCACCTCACAGGGAATTGTAGGAGAATCAGGTTATATGGAAACACTGCCTCTCCCCGTTTCCTAGACTTGACCGTCCATCAGAGGTGAGGGGGCACAGAGAGCGGTGGCTGATTTTGCTCTCACTTAGGGGCTGTGCTTCAGATTTGTTTGGGACAGAAGGAGATGCTTTATATGCCAATTTGAAAAGCAAAGACCTAAAGCTATTGGGAATGAAACACAGAACTGAGGGACCATTTTCTCCTTTATTTGCTTTATTTGTCATTCTAATTAAGATTACTTGAAGTTTTAGGATAGCCGCAATCTAAACCCCACCAATGAGAGTAAAGGATTTGGCTTATGCTTTTTTTTTTTATTTTTTTATTTTTTGAGACAGGGTTTCTCTGTGGCTTTGGAGCCTGTCCTGGAACTAGCTCTTGTAGACCAGGCTGGCCTCGAACTCACAGAGATCCACCTGCCTCTGCCTCCCGAGTGCTGGGATTAAAGGCGTGCGCCACCACCGCCCGGCTTGGCTTATGCTTTTAATTGATCCAGGGAATCTATTTGCACTCCCACTGTTGGCTTGTTTAGTATCTAAGCATTTTTAATAGTGACAGAAACGTATTTCTTGGCAGCTTGTTTTGTTTCCTAGTTACAGGTTTTGCTTGTTTGCTTGTTTTTCTTGGTTTAATGACATGTGGTTTAGAGAGGCAGGACTGATTCTGAAAAGAGGATCATTTTACATTTATTTATTTATTTATTTGTTTGTTTGTTTGTTTGCCAATGGCTTTCCTGGAAATAGAGGTATTTGGAGATTTACTAGAGATTGCCAGCAGTTCAATACAGTATTTCAAAGAGCATTCATAAGGAGAAGTGAATGATTGTCAGTCATTATTCCCTCTAATAACTACTATAGAATTTCTAGAAATAGTTTTTTCTTCCTCAATTTTTATTTTAATAATAATTCTTAGTCACAAAAATCTTGGGGGGTATAAGTGAGATTCATAGTTGCACAACACACAAGATAACAGATTTCTTTTTTAATCTTTCTTTATTTACATTTTCTGTCTGTTCTCTAAAAGACGGACCCGATCAGAGCTCAGGGTTATCAGACTGAGGCGTGCAGTATTCCACGGAGCCAGTCAGAAGTACCATGCGCCCAATGTGTGTGTTAGACCTCCAACTTGTCTTAGTGCTCTGTTTTCTCAAGCAACAACAATACCAACACTGGATTTCTCCTATGAAATTATTTCTCTTACTATTTAAAAGACTGTTCAGGGTCGGGAACAATGGTTTAGTAGCTAAAAGTGCTTTCTGTCCAAGCATGCATACCTGGATTCAGATCCATAGTTCCCTTGTAGAAAGCGAGCACTGTAGCCCCAGCGCCATGAGGTAGGAGACAGGAGCATCTGTGGGGCTTGCTGACCACTAGCTTGCTTTGAGGTAGTGAGAAGTCATTTTAAGGGGGAAAGTTCTAGAGCAGTGCAGCCAGCATACTCCTTTGGCCTCCACAGGCATGCATACCTCCCACATAGGTGTGCATGCACCACACACATACACTTCACACATAATATACATATAAACACACTCGTAGATATCAGAATAAGAAAATTAATTATTCAGACATTATATACTATAGATACGTTTTCTTTAAAACCTCAGCATTGGAGACTCTATTGAATTGTTTCTACTATTATTTAAAAGAATATTCAGAATAAAGGCATTTATTGAAAAGCCCAATACTAGAATTATACTATTAGCTTAGAAAGTTTCTCCAGTAAGTCTACATATTCTTTTCATAACAGCTTTGTTTCTTTCTTTCTTTCTTTCTTTCTTTCTTTTTTTTTAAATCAAAGGCCTTGCATCTATAGTTCTGTCTTCCGAAAAGGGTATGGTGTCGGCCAGTGCTTTCAGAGCAGTTCATTCCCTCACAGCAGCTGCCTGACGAGCACGGAGGCCTCACAAGCAGCTCAACCAGGCCAGACAGAGGTGGGAGCACCCACATGCCACAGGTTACCCCAAAAGTGATGACATCAAATGGCCACTTTCTGGGTCCAGCTTTGCTAGGAGATAATTTTGCTTTTCTTGTAATATCAAGGACTCAGATACATGTGAAAACCAACCCTAAGGAGAAGAAATGTCTCACTTTAATACGACTATATGGAGGGGACACACTGCTTCTCCTCCTCCTCTTTCTCCTGCTCCTCGTTGTCCTCCTCCTCCTCCTGATTCTGTAGAAGAAACCCAGAACTTCCCATCCTCAGGACTGATTTTTCCATAGGAATAGGTGATGTCATTGAAATTCTTCAGAATATGACAAATGCATGTGCTCATCCCTCCCCTGCAGTTTACGAAGAAGTGCAGAACACCTGGATGATGGCGAGGAGGGTCAAATCCTATCGTATGGAGACTGTGATATAGGCCATGTGTCACTGAAGCAAATTTCCTTCTGCCTTATCTATAAGCTCATTTCCATTCCTCATTTTCTCTCATTAAGCCAGGGAAGAGAATTCAAAACAAAAATCACCTCTGTACAAACACACTGTTTCAAATTCATTTGGAAAGCAGGCTTGAGCTATAGAGAGAGTGGCTTTTCCTTATTAGTGATGCTTTGCTATTACTCTCCCAATATTTTGGGGTTATTACATGATTTTCAAAGTCAGTGAACTATTGACATACTCTTGCTTCCTGCAAGAAAGATCAAAGAGGTCAAACCAGAAAGTAACAGTCTAAGGGCAGTAGTGGGCAGTTAAATAAAATACAAACAATTTCACCCCTAGCACATAAAATACAGCATGTATTATATTTCTACATACTCTTTGCATATCCTATAAAATCTCTCCACAGACAGGAAAGAGTTTGTAAGAGATATGCCATGCTCAGGTCATCAGCCTGGAGACACAGCCGCCATGCTGAAGAAGGCTAAGCAGGGGACATGGCAAAATCAGAGAAGTTAGCAGTTTGTTTTGAAGCATTTATCTAATCATTCTTTATCAATAAAAGCTCGGAAGTCAGATATTGGGGTAAAGAACCTGAATATTCAGAGAAGTGGCAGAGAAGCGACCAGTGATCTCCTCTCTCTAGTTCCTCGATCCAGATAGGGCGAGACCCTCTCTGAGCCCCACCCTACTACTTCCTGTGTTTCTCTTCCTGTCCTCAGTCCTCCAAAACCTCTATGATTAATTTTGGTCAACTATTAACTAGTTTCACCCCCTGATTCAAAGAAAATTTTATTGGCAGTCTCAGGAGCATCAGGATGTCACCAAAATATGACACAACATTACTTCCTTTGTTCCATCTCTTCCTCACCAGCTGCTCCAGCATACAGGGCAAGATTCTGAGGTCAAACTCAGGGGTAGAATCAATAGAAAATTCTCAAGAGTCCAGAGTTTGATCAGTTTCTGTTAAGTGAGACTTGAAGGAAAAGGTTAACAACATGGGTGCATCTTAAATTGCACAAGAAAAGTTAAGCTCATTTTGAAGAGTTTGTAAGAGCAGTCATCCAGCAGATAAAATGATCTGGTTGCTAGGTCATAGAAGAACTTTAAATCCTGCGTGCCTTATCAACCTGATGCTCTATGTCCAATGTAGAAGAAAGACCTGATCGGGCCCCACAAGCATCTGAGGATTCTGTCCTACATTGATGGAGCCATCTATTATGTGAAGATAGTATAGTAGCTGTGCAGCTAAGTGCTTCCCAGCTTTCTCAGCATGGCTGTACCAGAGTCATCGTAAAGTGCAGTCAGCCCTGTTAGGCTACGTGCCAAGCCTGTGACAGCTCAGGCCCCACTGAGAGGAGGAGTTGAATGGAGGCAGCTTGGCCCAAAGGAAAGGGTATGGTTTTGGTGCAAAAGAATAAAAGACTAAGCCCTGGGTTTTCCTCAACAAGCAGCACGCGTGGGTAGCTGGTAACTTACAAAGGGTTTTGTACATGTGCACCTGAACTGCAGGCCCTTCTGCCTCAGGATAGGAATTTAGTATGTGTTTAGTAGATCTTAATAAGAACGGAATGAGGCAGCAGGGTTAAAGTTCTTGCTACACATGCATCATAAGCTGTATAATGGCATTATAAAGTGTCTGCGGTTGACCCATGATCCATTGCCACCCAACCTTGGAAATTTGACAATAAGACCATCCCTTTGTGAAGCTTTCTCTGACTGAACTGGTGGATAAGTAGGCAGTGGCTCAGGGCAATGGGGGCGCACGTCTTTAATCCCAGCACTCGGGAGGCAGAGGCAGGCAGAACTCTGTAAGTTCGAGGCCAGCCTCGAGAACTTACAAGAACTAGTTCCAGGACAGGCACCCAAACTGCAGAGAAACCCTGTCTCAAAAAACCAAAAAAAAAAAAAAAAAAAAAAAAAAAGCAGTGGCACCCTCCTATCTGAGTCTGTGTCCCTCTTGGACAAGAACCGTGAGGCCACGTGTTTTTAGGAGGCACTCCAATAAGGCTGGAGGCAGAAGCGTCAGCATCTGACATTTTCCTGCCCCATTCTTGATCATGTATTATAAAATCCTTTCTTGAATTTTACAACATAGGGCAAAGTAGTTAGCTCTCTCAAATCTCTTATTCTTTATCCTAAGTCAGAACTTCTCAACCTGTGGGGCCAGACCCTTTTAGGGGTAGAACAACCCTTTCGTAGGGGTCGTATATCAGACATCCTGCCTATCAGATGTTTACATTATGATTCATGACAGTAGCAAATGGCATTTATGTAGTAGCAATGAAAATAATTTTACGGTTGGGGTCACAACAACATGAAGAACAGTATTAAAGGGTCATAGCATTAGAGAGGCTGAGAACCAATGTTCTAAGTAACGACTGTAACAAGCATCTTACAGTCTTCTGCAAGATTGGCTCTGAACACAGGGAAACCAAGAACTTCCTGAGTTGTACCCTGGGCAGTCCCATCCTCTGCATCTTTGTCCCCATGTCTCAGTGCCTTCACAGTTGTCCGGCACTAGTGGAAAAGACCCAATTGGCCAGGAAAGCTGGTTCAGACAAATGGATAAATCAGGAGAAAACAGCTGCCCCTGAAGGCTCCTCCCCTTTCCCATAGGATGTCTCCTCATGGTGACCCTGGCAGGCACCCATGATCTAGTTCCCTCAATCTTCTGTTGGTGATAGAGGAACAAAACCTAGGACTTGTAAGAAGTGTCCAGGCTAAGGGGTTTCGGTCCCTGAACAAAGTGGCTTTTCTTTGCGTCTCTGGATTCCAAAGATACAGCACAGATGTAAGAGCCATGTTCCATCCAGGGGAAAGAGAAGCAGAAAGACAAGGCAGCCCTGGATAGAACTTGGGGGTAAAGGATGAGCTCACAGGTCTAAGGTCTGGGCTTGGGTCAAAGTGTTGCATCGCAGACCCATTGCTGTTTCCTCTTTACAATTCCCCCATGTTTGGCAGCATGTGGTTTTAGCCAAACAGCCCAGGTTTGGCACCCGAAGTCCTGGATCTAAAACTAAGGCTTCATTACTCTCTAACTACACACTTTGGCACGGCTGGATAATATACTTAGCCTTTCTTTTAGTGTACCACCACCTCGGATAATGATGATAATGACACTCAAATGTCTACAAACGAAAGTTGGTGAGTTGTTTGCCATTAAGCAGGTGTTCAATGAAAACCCACGATCTGCTTTGCTCTGTAATCCTGTATGCCTTTCCATGAGCCTTATTCTTGAATTCTCATTATACAATAAGACCTTTGGTATTTATTATATCCTCCTTGATGGGGAGAAGTTGCTTGCTTGAGAAGCTTCACTTCAGACTCTGCATATCCCCCTGCCCTCGAGAATCAAAACCACATAACCCTGTGATGTCAATTCTCAAGGCCTTGTTCTGATCTTCATAAACTTCATTTGCAGCATTCTTTTTTAAAAAAAATCATTTATTTATCTTACATCTTGGCCACAGGCCCTCTCCCAGCCGCCCCTCTTAGCCTTTCTCCACCATCCTCCCTCTCCCGCCCCCTAGTCCCCTCTTCATCTGTCTCCATCCAGGGAAGGACACATCTCCTGTGAGCATCAACAAAACATGGCATATTAAGTTGCAGTAAAACTAAGCACTTCCCCATGTGTTAAGGCTGAGCAAGGTGATCCAGTATGAGGAGTAAGGTCCAAAAGCCAGTAAAAGAGTCAAGACAGTGGGGCATTCTCTTTTGGTGAAGGATGGGTGGTGGGTGGGTGGAACTCTCCTGCCTAGGTAAATGTTCACTATGGGAACTTCCAGGAGACCCGTGAACACAGAGACAATCTTAACAGGTAGGTGATGTAGGAGTGTTTCTATCTAGCCAACATGATGGACTAAATCCACTTAAAAACCTGAGAGAGCTTTAAAAGGAGAGAGAGAGAGAGAGAGAGAGAGAGAGAGAGAGAGAGAGAGAGAGAGAGAGAGAGAGAGAGTTTAACACAGCTTTTTGCTGTTTGCTAGAGTGTGCTGCAGAGAAATTTTCCTGACTCAGCCTTAGCAGGAAAAAAGCTGCGCAGTTTTAAAATGCAGCTGCCGGGGCTGTGCTGCCAGTGCAAACTCTGGCTTTAAAGCATTTCAATGGCTTTTATGGGACTGGATGTTTGTGTTCCAGCTTGGGATCAGAAGGAGAGTGCTCTGAGACCATGCCAATGTCTCAGCGCTCCCCTCCTGCACTTGGGCAGACAGACAGATGCACACAAGCGGGAGAGCATGGCAGACTCCTGCCGCCATACACAGAGATGTTTCCAGGCTGTGCAGTGGTCTGCCTGGCAGATTAGGCTGGAATTGAGATAAAAAGCTCATTCTCAAGAGTTAAAGCGCTGAGTTAAAGGCTCCTACCTGGTGGCCCCAGAGCTAGTAGAAAATGGTACATCCTCCATTTTGAAATTGGAGAGAGGTGGAGCCAACATCCAGAACAGCTCACTGCTCTGCAGTCCAGAGCAGCAACTGATTCAGTCACAAGCTCAGCCATGTTGAACTGGGTGTGGCAAGCACACAGTACCTGTTTTTGACCTAGGAATGTCACAGCTTAGAGTCTTAAGCGCTTAGCAATTTAAAGGCGCAAATCAAACATGTTTCTCTACAGTAAAAAAACTGCAGATTCACAATAGGACAGATTCAGACATAAAAGACCTTTAAATGGGTCACAATGTTGGATGAATGTACGTAGGCTTGAGAGAGAGAAGAAAAAATATAGAGAATAAAGTTAATACCTTTAAAAAAGGGTAAAGTCTTGAAAGAGACAGAATAAAGTGATAGAGTAAAAATAAGCCACGTAAAAATGGAAAATTCTCAGAGAGCCTGGTTTCTGTGTATTATTGTGTTTTCTTTGAATTTTTTGACTGTGAAGGAGCTAAGTACAAAAAACCATTTCATTAAATGGGCTGCCAAGCCAAACCTGCATATATGTTCTAAAGGTATCTTGATTTCAGAATTTGGATCTAAGGATATCATGCTTTGGAAAAGAGTTTCTTCTTTTGTTTTCACAGAGGATGAGGCCCTATGGATTGCTTCTATCTCAATATGGTATGATAGACCATGCCCTCCTGAAAGGTTGCTATGAACACCCCCTCAAGAAATGACTTTGCTCAACTGCTGACTGAGATGAATCTAGCAGACAGGTTATACCATGAAAGATCTGATTAACAGCTCCCCCATTCAGCAGGAAGCAGTTTGGAGAGAAATAACTGTGCCCATATTCCCAAATATTGTTTATAAATGTTATTTTACATTTAAAGGGGGGATATGATATAGATATAAATAATTTGCATTGATATGGATTTTGCTTTAGTGATTTAAATTTAAGGTCAATTTTGTTATATGTATATGTATTTCTGATCTTGATTAAGGTATTGTGATTGTGTAGTTCATTTTAAAAATGTAATGTATAATTAGGAAATATAGGTTGTTAATGAATAATCATCAATAATAGTCAAGCTTGTAGTCATGTTAGTTAGATTTTCTAGATATATAGAGATATGTTTCATTTAGATAGTCATTCCTAATATCTTTCAAAGACTACAGAATATGGCATTTAAATGTTTTAATAACTTAGGGCTTTTCATGACAATGAGACACATCTGCTCTGGCAGCACCAGCTACTTCAAGAGGAAGATGGGCATTGAAGAGGCTCCTTATGGAGTTTGATAGCCATTTGGGCAAGAAACTGCTCTTGCCTGGACTATTGCATAAACTAGACACAGAGAACCCTCAGAGAGAGGACTGCTGAACTTGCCTAAAAGTGAGATGATCTTTCGGGATTCCTGATTCATGAAAGAATCTGCAAGACATTCTGCAGGACACAGCAGATACTGACTGAATTGCCTTTGAAATTTCCTGCTTCATGGAAATGTCTGCTGGAAACTATGGGCCTGTAGGCTGAAGATGGATGCCCCAACGGTACAGAGGAACTTTGGGTGACTGTCCAGGCAGCAAGATGTCTCTGTGATTTCTAGAGTTTTGTAAGTTGCTTACTTCTCATTTACTTAGGTAATATTATATCCTTCTGGAGTCTTTGATGGATTTGAAGAATAGAGAGATAGTTATAGTTGTTTTCCTTTGTTATGATAAAAGATAAAATAGATATAAATATTGTAACTGTAATTCTTACTTGATAACTGTTTTGTTTTATGTAATTTTGCTATGTTAAAGTTAAAGCCTTCTTTTTTTGTTTAAACAGAAAAAGGGGAAATGATGTCGGGGTGTTTCTATCTAGCTGTTGTTTCATTGGTTAATTAATAAAGAAAATGCTTGGCCTGATAGGTCAGAGCATAGGTGGGTGGAGTAGACAGAACAGAATGCTGGGAAGAAGGGAGTGAGACATCATGCTTCTCCTCTCTGAGACAGTGGCTATGAAGCCAGCCACCAGGTCAGACATGCTGAATCTTTCCCGGTAAGCCACTACCTTGTGGTGCTACACACATTACTAAATATGGATTAAAGCAAGATGTGAGAATTAGCTAATAAGAGGCTGAAACTAATGGGCCAGGCAGTGTTTAAATGAATACAGTTTGTGTGTTGTTATTTTGGGGCATAAGCTAGCCAGGCAGCCAGGAGCTGGGCGGCAGGAACACAGCCCGCCGTTCCCCTCACTACAGGTAGGCGTTTCTCTAAGACTCACAGGGCTCTGTTTTCAGTCCTTCTCTATTTCCCCTTGTTCTTGATGGTAGAATCTTGGGTTTTTACTCCATCATAACAAAGACTTACTTTGAGTGAAGACTCCATCCAATCTTTATTCTGATCTGAACTTAATTTCCCTTTGCTAAGCTCCAACAGCTTCACGGGGTAGCTATCATCTTTGTGGCAGGCAAGACCTCTGCTTTGTGCATGTGGTTTGATGCTCGGTATAGTTAAAGAACACTTTTGAAGTTAGGCTTGACTTCCTTACAGCTTGTTCCTAGCATAGCCCTTGCTGAATCCTACAGAGCATGGTGTCTCAAGCACCAGGGTATGGTGATCTACACTTAGGAACTGAATTTATTCTGTCTGTTAGGGACAAAGGAAGGGTTTTAAGGTTGGCTCTTTAATCAGAATTGAGAATTTTTTTTTTCCTAGGTGGAAAACTACCTCATCCTCCTCATTATTATTGGTATTTTGGTTAAAAACAAAACTACACTAATTGAACACTTGCATACGCCAAGCAAGTCCCTACCACTGTGCTACCTCTCCAATCTCATAGGTTATTTGACTCTATTCCCCTTCATATTCCGGTCCTGTCATTTCTATTTTCCCCAGTAAGAGGAGCCTTGAAATGAGCCCATTTCTTAGCCACCCTTGGCTTTAAGGAGTTCCCAAGTTTTATTTTAGGACCAGTATCCTTCGGGCAGAATTTGACTTAGATCATTAATCAGTACCTTTGGAGAAGTTTCTTATCCTTTCCTGCAAGCCTGAGGTATGCTCAGGAGATATGTCCTTTGTATACTTGCCATCCTTTATCAACAATGAGTCTTGCCATGATTTGAAGCTGCCTGGCGCAACTGCTAGGTTGGGGGTCCTGAGATATGGGGTGCAAGAGTAACATTTTAGGACCAAGAGTATATTTCTTCACTCTCATTAATTCATGCCTGTAAATCCAGGCTGGATCACTGACTCATGGGTAACCTTCCCATGCTCTTATCTCTACTTGTATGCTTGTATTTCCACATAGCATTTTATTGGATGTTTGTAAAACTTCTGATATAATAAACTTAGGGAAGTAGAGTGATGTCTTATAAGAAAAATGAACAAAATTTATAACTTTAGTGGTCTTCATTCATTACTTATATGAAACAAGCATCACAAAATTCAAACCAAGTAAAACTGAGTTTTTCAGATTGACTAGCTAAGGCCATAAAAGGGGGGAGAGATAGGAACTTTCAGATCCTCAGAAACCTGCCAAACTCTATTGTTTATTGCAAATAAAATTCCTTAGAATTGTTATTATTGTTCTTGTAGAACTTTGATGCAAAGATACCCAATAAAATATGTGTAAACCGAATCTAAGAACACATCAAAAAGGACATCTGCCATGATCAAGTAGGATTCATTCCAGAGATGTAGAGATGGTTCAACATACAAAAATCTGTCAATATAATCCACCATATAAACAAAGTGAAAGATAAAGAAGCACATAATCATCTCATTAGATGCTAAAATGCCTTTGACAAAATCTAACACCCTTTCATAATAAAAGTCTTGTGATGTGAGAGTCCCCTCTGTGTGTTGTGATTACCATTAATGAATAAAGAAACTTCTTTGGACCTATAGCAAGGTGGAACTTAGGTAGGCAGGGAAAGCTAGGCTGAATGCTGGGAGAAAGAAAGGTGGAGTAAGAGAGACGCCATGGAGCCACTGCCAGAGACAGATTTGCTGAAACTTTGTTGACAGGCCATGTCCTCATGGTGATGCACAGATTAATAGAGATGGGTTAAATTAAGATGTAAGAGTTAGCCAATAAGAAGCTAGAGCTAATGGGTCAAGCAGTGATTTAAATAATACAGTTTCTGTGTGATTATTTCGGGGCTAATCAGTGGGGAACCAACTAGTGCCCTCCTTACTACAGTCTTGGAGAGATCAGGAATACAAATATCTTACATTATGTAATTTACAGCAATTTACAGCAAGCCTGTAGCCAACATCAAGTTAAATGGGGAGAAACTCAAAACAATTTCACTAAAATCAGGAACAAGACAAGGCTGACTATTCTCTCCTTATCTATTCAGTATAGTACTTGAAGTTCCAACTAAAGCAATAAAACAAGCAAAGGAGGACAGGGGATATCAGTTGGAAAAAAAAAGAAACCAAAGTATCATTATTTGCAGATGATATATATGCAACCCCCAAAATTCTACCATGGAACTCCTACAACTGATAAACACCTTCAGCAAAGTGAAGAGATAAAAGATTAACTTAAAATATCAGCAACTCTTCTATATACAAGTTTCAAATGGTTTGAGAAAGAAATCATGGAAACAACACCTTTCACAATAGCCACAAAAAATATAATATATCTTGGGGTAATTCTAAGCAAGAAAATGAAAGGCATGTATAACACAACTTTTTAAATACAATGACAAAAGAAATTGAAGGAGATATTAGAAGATGGGCAGGTATCCCATGCTCATGGAACTGTAGTATTAACCGAGTAAAAATGGCCATCTTACCAAAAGCAACATACAGATTCAACACAATCCCCCGTCAAAACCCAACGCCATTCTTCACAGACCTTTAAAGATCAATATTCAACCTCATGTGGAAAAACGAAAAACTCAGGACTAAAACAATCCTATACAATAAAAGAGCTCCCAGAGATATCACCATCCCAGATTTCAAGCTGAAACAACAGAGCTGTAGTAATGAACACTGCATGGTATTGGCATAAAGATAGACATGTTGATCACAGACACTGGTCTTATTGTAGCAAATTATGCCATATTTGTCCATGGGAGGACTGCTCTTTTCTGATGGGAGATGGAGGTAAGATAAATCTGGGGGGAGAGGGGAAGAGGGAATGAGAGACTGGGGAATGGAAACTGTGGGATGTAATATATGAGAGAAAAATAAAAACTAAAACCAAACAACCAAAACAAAACAAAAAACCTGTGAAGTTTATTATATGTTAGCCAACTACTCCTGAATATGAGGGCTGCTCTAGTGATTGATGTACCCAGTGCCACTCGATTGGAGAAAGCTGATTTCCATCTCCCAGGAGGTACAAAGACGGGCCAATTGTTAACCTTTTCCCTAATAGCTAGGTTTTCATTCATTCATTCATTTTTTTAAAAAAAAATATAACAAAATAAAATAAAGACTACCACATTAATATTAGACAAGACAAACAAATGGGAGAAAATGAACCTAAAAGAATATGCATGAATCGGATATACACTTGTTTGCACACTCAGGAATCCCATGAAAACACCAAACTAGAAGCCATAGTTTAAGCACAGAGGACCTTGTACAGACCTGTGCAGCTCCTGCGCATGCTGCTTTAGTCTCTGTGAGTTCATATGCACTTTGCTCATGTTGATTTAGAGGGCTTGTTTTCTTGGTGTCTTCCATCCTCTCTTCTTCCACTTTTTCTGCTTCCTCTTCTATGGGGTTTCCTGAGCTCTAAGGGGAGGGGTTTGATAGAGGTATTTCATTTAGAGAGGAGCATTCCAAGGTCTCTTACTCTCTACATGTCTGGCTGTTGTCCTCTGCTGCAAGAGGAAGCATATCTTATGATGGTTGAGCAAGGCACTGATCTATGAGTATAGCAGAATACCATTAGGAGTTGATTTTATCACTATGCCTTTTTTTTCCCCCAAAGATCAGTTTTACCATTGGTCCTTGGGCTATCCAGAGTCAAGTTCTTGGTCACCTTGACGTTGTTGGATATGGGTTCCATCTCACGGAGTGGAGCCTTATTACAAACTCCCACAATCTTTGTGCTGCTATTGTCCTAGCCTGTCTTGCAGGTAGTACAGAAATGTAGACAAAGGGTTCGTGGCTGCCTTGATGCTGTGTCTCTCTTTTGATAGCATTCAGAGCACCTTCCTGTACCAAAGACAATAGGATGTAGGGTGAAGGCTCTATGTAGGCACCAGCTCAACATCTCCATGTTCAATGTAGGCGCTGTCTTTGTAGACCTTGCTGTCAGTTTGTGGAGAGCAATCCCTAGTATAGGCAACAGCCTGGGTTGTTTAGACATTCATGTGGGACGCCTTTGGTCAACAACTCAGTTAGATTTAACCCACTCATGATACTGGAAGCTTAATTTGGTGACGAGATGACCAGGTCAGATTTTGTCTCCCCCATTATTTGGTGATTTCATTTAGATCACCTTTGTATATGTATGTATTTTAGGAACTTTCTGCAGTGCTAGGTTTCCATACTAACCTGCAAATGCACATTAATTTTATTGGTCTCTCACTGTATTCCTTCCTACAACTGCCTTCCCCTCCCCTTCTGTACCTGATCCTTTCATCCCAGCACCACCGTCCATCCAACTCTATGGCATCTGCTTCCCTTTCCTAATGAGATTTATCTGTTTCCTCTTGTTTGTTATTCTATGCATACCCTCCATGGACATATGGATCGTATCTTGGATATCATGACTTTACAGCTAGAATCCACATATAAGTGAATATGTACCATGATTGTCTTTCTGGGTCTGGGTTGCCTCACTCAGGATGATTTTTTTCTAGTTCCATCCATTTGCCTGCAAATTTCATTACATCATTTTTTTTGACAGCTCCGTCATGTAAATGTACCACATTTTCTTTATCCATTTGTCTGCTAAGGGACATATAGATGGTTCCAATTTCTAGCTGTTATGAATAGGACAGCAATGACCATGGTTGAGCAAGTGTCTCTGTGGCAGGATGAAGCATCTTTGGTATATATGCCCAGGAATAGTATAACTGAATCTTGAGGCAAATCAAAATTCTGTTTGAACACACATAGAACATAATCCAGATTCACTGACTGTTTATTCTTGCTGTAGTCTTGATATATTTTATCGCATACTTAGTATATTCTCTATGATATAATATATTTCTCTGGGTAAGCTTATATTATATCTTGATATTTTTCCTCTAGAGCTTTACAAGTCTGCTTTTATAAATTGGGTGCACAGGTGTTGACTTTGAAAGCTCTCTTCAGGTACTTGGTCTAAAACTAGATAGCGTTACTATGTTTTACACATCATAGAAATAAACAGATTTCTTTGTTACTTGCATTATTATAAAGAAATCTCATCAAATCTTTTACTTTGGAAAAAACAGCAACTAGATAACTGTGGCCATTATAAGCTCTTCATATTTAAATGCTATTTATTCTGAGGCTTCCCACAGGTTCTTAGGTGCTCTCCTGAAGAAAATCTTCTAGCCTCTGGACCATCTTGACTTTACCCCTGACCCTTAGATTGAAATACAGCTTGCCATTCCACTTCTCTTTTAACTATTTTCTTTCTGGCTTAAAGTACCTTGAACCTTTTACTTATTGTTTGAGTTTGGATTCTATTGCTGTGAAAAAAAAAAAAACCCATGGCCAAAAACAGTTTGGGAAGAGAAAGGTTTATTTGGCTTATATATCCTTGGTCTCAGTCCACTGAAGAAAGCCAATGAGGAGATTCAAGGCAGGACTCTTGAGGCAGGAACTGAAGCAGAAGCCATAAAGGAATGCTGCTTACTAACTTATTTGGTTTGACTTGCTCAGTTTTCTTTTTTATACACCCAGGACAAACTGCCCAGGGGTTGGCACCGCTCACAGTGGGCTGAGCTCTCCCCCTCATCAATCTTCAACCAAGCCCAGTAGACTTGACTATGGGCCAATCTGATGGAGGCAATTCCTCAGCTGAGATTCCTTCTTCCAAGATATGTCTAAGTTTATACTGCAGACAAAAACCAACTAGCACACTTATGTTTTAACTCTGTGCATTTCTGTCTCTCTTTGTGTCTTTGCATCTCTGTCTTTCTCCCTCCCTCCCTCCCTCCCTCCCTCCCTCCCTCCCCGTTCCTCCCTCCTTCCCTCCCTCCCTTCCTCCCTCCCTCCCTCCCTCCCTCCCTCCCTCTCTCCCTCCCTCCCTCCCCCCCTCCTCTCTCTCTGTTCCTCAGTCCCTCTTCACCGTATTTTTTCAGACGGGGTCTCTTGCTCAACCTAGAGCTCACCAGTTCCACTAGAATAGCTGCCCGGCTAGATGTCAGGGATCTCTCCAGCCTCTGTCTCCCCAGGACTGGAATTACAGGTATACCTTGCTGTGTCTGACTTTTTACATGAGCTTTGGGGATCTGAACTCAGATTATCAGGGTAGGGTAGTTAACACTTTACCACCTGAGCTGTTTTCACACCCCAAATATTTGCTTCCAAACTCATTTCTTTATATTGGTTTTACATCCTTGGTGCTTCCTTAGTATGAATCTACTTGGTTGTGATTTACCATGAGCTAACTCAAGAATGCAACTAAACAACTGTTGCCCTGAGACTCAAAGGAACCTCTTATCTCAAAGCATGGGCTGGCTCTTTCCTTCAGTCTGAAGTCAGGTTTCGGGATCAATGCCAAATTCTAATCAAGCCCCCACTTTGAAAGTCTCACTTGAAATCCTGACTTCCAATGTCCAATAAATGCATACTTGACCTTCCTGTCTCTGAGGGTCTGCCAAAACTTGCTGCAAGCAATCAACTCAACTTTATTCTATAGACAGGTTTTGTTGGTGATGTCTGTAGGGCCTTACCAGCACTTTTCAAATACCAGATATTTAAAATAAAAGTTGTAGGACATGAGACTTGAAATAGTTCTTAAGGATCTTGTGTTACACCATTACTTTTTAATATCATTCTGAATTAAGATTTTTAGATTTAAAAGTATTTCAGTTTCTTAACCATCAACTAAAATAAGTAGTATTTTGTTTCAAGTTTGATAACTATCGCTTTGAATTTTTTTAAACTAAAGCCTGGACATTTTCTAAGGGGTAGATATAGGGCCATGGATGCCAGCAGTAGATGGGGTAAGGGTGAGCATAGACCTGGTACCAGGCATTGTGAAGGAACTTTATGCTCATCTCCAGAATCACCCTCACATGATGCCATCTTATTTTACAGGTGAAGCAACTAGCTCTCGAGTCAAAGGCCTCTGCTGAATGCAGTTTCAGGTTTGTGCTTGTCTTCCATACCCATCTATTTTTAGTGTTTCCTATCTGTTTGACCGTAGTTGCTGGGCAGCCAACTCTGAGGCATAGCCCAAGCCACCAAGGGCAAATGAAGAACTGCGAAATGGAGTCCCCTGAAAATTTAGTGCTACTCCGAGTTTGATCCAAGACGAAACTAAAATAGGATGCCTGGATCTTGTCTCCCTCTTTCCTTAGACGGTCTCCAAGTACTCCTCTGATCCATGCTGCCCTGTCTTCTTGGTTCTCAAGAATGTGTGCTTCTTTGAGCTACCATCTTCCATGACACCTAATGCCATGTAGAAGTGGGGCACTGACATTACACACTGTTCTTCTGGCAGGGCTAATTCACTCCTGTTGCGCTTATGATCTGATGCCTCAGGGTAGGATATGGTTTTGTGCCACGCGGGCTCCTGATGTGCACCAGTTGTGTTGACCAGAAGTTACTCGGCATCTTCAACTTTTTCTTATCAGGAGTTTTGTACTCCTAGAGGTTGCTCAGCAAACCACTCAGTTATTATGGCTGAGTCCTTCTGCTGGCTTCATGATGGCATGTCTGAGATTGAGATGGGGGAGGTATTAGGCAGATCTGGGATATTTAATATTTTTAAGTGACTCATCTTTCTACGTCTTATTCTGGGTCATCTTTTTCAAAAATCATAATGGAATTGCTATTGTTCTTCCTCTCTTTGTCTCTCCTGTTCTCTGTCCCCTCCTGAGCCATGTACCATCAAATTGCTTTTAGGAAATTATCTGGAAGTCATGGAGTTCAAGGAAGCAAGTCCTTTTCAGTTATCACGCTTACTTCAAGTTATATAACTCTTGGTTGATCTTTAGCCCAAGATAATTTTTATTGGAAGTAAGTTGTTACTTACTGCTAAACATTATATCCCTTGACCTCTTGGATGTTTAAGGATCTTTGTCTGGAGGAAGGTGCTATAAGTAACGTCCCTTCCTTTCCAATAAATAACTTTGTTCCATTGTACTGTGCATTTCTTCCAGTGCTAAGACACGTTTTAGTTATTTCAAACTCTCTCATTTGCCTCACAAAAGCCTGATGTCCCAGGAGGACGTCAAGCAAATGAGATTTGGAAAGCTCCAGCACTGCAGAACAAAAGTAGTTTCTAGTTTTGTGCAGCTTTGCTCACCCAGAGGCTGACCTGCCGCACCTGGAGTCAAGGAGTGGCAGGGACCCCAGGAGGAAAGGATGGCAGTTGAGCCCTGGGCTCGGTGACGGAACAGAGCTCCATGGGTGAGGTTCACATCTGTCCAGCCAACATGTGAAAAATGTGAAGGCTTACAGGATCCCCAGTGCTGAATGAGAAGAAAACCTAAGAGAAAAATCAAAAGAAATCTTGTTTTCTTCTAAGTAACAACTGGGATGAGCCCATGGTATGGCAGCAGCCTATAACTGGAATCCTGGTACTCAGAAGGCAGAAGCAGATGTATCTTGGGATCAAGACAACCTGGGTGACTACCTAGCAAGACTGTCTTTTTTTTTAACTGCATCTTTAATCCCAGTACTTGGAGGCAAAGGCAGGTGAATTCGAGGCCAGCCTGATCTACATACTGAGTTCCAGGACAACCAAGGCTACATAGTGAGACCTTGTAAAACAAAAACAGAAAACAACAAAAATAATGCTAAAATCTGTTGATGGGTGCTTTTGTTCAGGGCTTACAAATTCTGTGTGCATGCATGTGGATGCACAAGAGAGTAGACGCACTTCAATGTGAGTGTGCGCACACATGTGGATGCACAAGAGAGTGGACACACTTCAATGTGAGTGTGCGCATGTGCACCTCAGAGCACGGCTTCACGTCTCATTCCTGATGAGCTGGCCACCTTTTTAAATGTTTTTGGCCTTTGGTGAACAGGTTTCTTTCTAGTCTAGGACTCAGCAGGTGGGTTAGGACCCAGGGTCTTTCTGTTTCTGCCTCCCCAGGGCAGGGATTAGAAGCATATGTCACCATAACCAGCTATTTTTTCTTTTTTTTTAAAAATGGGGTTCTGGTGATTGAATTTATGCCCTCATGTTTGCAAAGTAAGCAGTTTAGTGACCGAGCCAATCTCTCAGGCCCCAATCAATTTGTTATAACCGTGAATGCATTCTTATTACATGGGTTACATTGACGCAGGCAGAGGAAAAAAAAAAACAAAATAGAAAACATAGGGGCAGTTTTTACCTGGTGCTCTTTTGCCAGAGGCCTCTGGGGTAAAAGCACCGGACACTTTGCCGGCACAGTGACGATGCTTATTAATTGTCTCTGGCTCCCAGTAGATTAGACTTGGTGTCCAGCCAAATTCTTAGCAAAAGTTTCAGCTTTTGTTGTGGTGCTGCACCGTTCTTTAAGGCACTGGCGTTCTTCAAAGTGTACTCGGAACTGTGTGGATACCATACATTAGATGCATGGTTGAGAACGAGCTGGGTTCTCAGAGAGTGCGTATGTCAGAGACATTTTCTCAGCCATTCTCACACAACAGTTACTTCAAAGTCACTGTCACTGAGGAACATTAAGGATGGAATCGACTCTTAACAAGAAGAACTCAGACCTTGTTTGCCAATGTTGGCACTTTGTTGGATCAATTTGGACCCTTTTGGGACTCCTTTGGGTCAGGTCATTGTCAGACAAGTTTTGGTTGTAGGCCTTGTAAGTTGCCAGTCTCTTGGCTACAAACCAAAGGATGGGTGGTTCATGAGTCTTACTTGAGGCTTGGAAATATGGCGTAGATTTATCTAAGCTGCTACGGACGCATACTGAAGATTAGAACAAGGACAGATCTTTAGACGGAACAGACACAGTGAGGAGCAGTGGCTTATGAAGAGGAAGTGTCTAAGTTGGTGACCTTGTAAGGCCAAGTCAGATTTATTAGCGGGGCGGATTCCTGGTAGTGTGACTGAATCGGGGGTATCAGTTTGATTGGCTTTGCCATTTTCTTAGGCATAGCATGAGGTCCACAATTGCTGTTTCTTTCCACAGTGTGTGCCAACTGGCCCGAGCTGGGGTTCCTAATGAGATTAGGGCTGATCCACAGACATCTGTCACTTGTGTCCTTGAGAGAGGGTGCGATACGGCAAGCGGGTTCTCTGCCTTGAGTGTGCATGTGCTTGGGGCAGAGTTCAGGAGAGGCTTCACAGCTCCATGGCCCCACAGGAACTACCAGCCGTGTGCAACAATTCCTTGTCTGGAGGATTTCATGAATGAGATCTACTTTTGGCAAAGCGGACAGGAGGGGTGGCAGGGAGGAGGGGTGGCTGGGAGGAGCTAAGGCTCAGAAAATGAAAAGCAGTAGAGAGGAAATACTTATCATCTACACTTTGAAATCTTTGACTTCACAGTCTCTGAGTCTGAACTTGGCATTCACAAGTGGTCCTTTGTGAGAAAATTTGGGTTAAGTCACCATGGGCTGCTTACTTGACTCTCTCAGGATTTGAAAATGGCATTTTTCACCTTCTCCATACCACTCTCTTCAGTTGCTTGCCAAGTTTTAACGGGGAGAAGAAATCCCTTAATTCTGGCTAGAGGTGCTTTAAGCATTACAGAAAGGCTAGCTTGACCAGTGGACTCTGCTCTGTAGGGCGCTCAGCAGTGGCTTACAGCCGCCAGCATCCTGACTTCTCTGCCGAGGATACCCTCAGTGTACAAAAGCAGCACTAACAGCCAATGCATTCTGTTAGGCAAGAACTTTGATCTACATAGAGAAAGGTGCAAGGAATTCTAGCTTGAGAACGTTTGCTGGTGAACAACTTTGTTTTCTCAATGTAATTGCAAAAGCTTGAGAGTTTCTACATCTTGGGCTTCACATGAATTGGAACAGTTGATACGTCATAGCCCAAAGGACACCACACCATTCAACCCACTCTAAAGCAGAAACTTCCCATTTATTCATAAAATCAGGGCAGACTGTGCCACTGACAACATTTCCACTCTATTCATTATCATTAGGTCCCTTTCTTCCTTCCTTTCTTTCTTCTTTCTTTCTTTCTTTCTTTCTTTCTTTCTTTCTTTCTTTCTTTCTTTCTTTTTTTGTATTCTTGAGAAAGGGCTTCTCTGTGAAACAGTCCTGGCACCTGGCTATCCTGGAACTCGCAACTCACTTTGGAGACCAGGCTGGCCTCACATATTTTTCATTTTCACTGTGTGGATGGAGCTGAAAACAATTCCAGTCTGTACTGAACATTTTGCAATTAGTATAGACGAACCATGTCTCCATGCTGGCATCTCTCCTGACTGTCCAGTGCGGCTCCGCTTTGTGGTTGGGAGTGTCAGCTCATACTCGGTCTTGAAGTATACCTGAGAGAACCTGGCATGGTGTGGGGAGGGCCATTGTTCTGGCTTCAGCCCAGCTGCCTTCAGTCATGGGGCTGCATTGCTAGGCGCTCACCCGGCCAGCATGCTATCTATCAGAGAAGTGAATATTCTGTAGCTGCTGCCATTTTATTTTTTTTTTGGGGGGCGGGGGGGGGCAGAACTTGTTCTCCTAGAACATGGTAGTTTTGTGCTAGCATTCATAGGTTATGAAAAGTAAGATTCTTTTTCTGATTCTTTCTGAATTTGGTGGAAGCTACAGAGTTTGCACGGGCCACCTGTGCTTGCATGATAGGGCATCAAGACATTTCCAGAATCTTCTGCAGATGCTTCTGCAGGGTAAACATCCTTGGAAGGCATCTGATGTCACCCTTCGCACCGTGACTTTCTGGGGGCTGGAATGGGAGCTGATTCCTGCACCAATCTCAGCCTGTCTGCCCTGTCTCCTTCTTTATGGGCTCCATTTATGTCCCCTGTTGTGAATGTGCTCCTTCTAACTCATTTTGTTGCTCCTTAGTCTAAGACATGTTTGTTTTTCTTAAGAATTCCTTATATAATACTTGGAGCTTTTCAGGGAAAAACCTCAATAAGTGCTTTGTAAAAAATGTAGTGGAGTAATTAAAGAAATATGGATTAATATCCTGTGTAAAGATTCTGCCTTAACTCAAGAGAAATACCAAGTATGGCCTTATTTTACATGCCTGGCGCTTGCTCCGAAGCAAGGGCATCAGAGTGGAGCCACTCTACCGTGCAGCAGGACTGTGGCGTGTAAGTGGGGGTGCGGGGCAGATGAGCCTCCAAGGCTCTGGTCTGTCAGTTCAGATAAATTGCACAGTCTGGTTGTAGATCCCAAGCTTCAAAGCCCCAGTGTCGGGTTACATTTTATAAGTAGAAACTCAGATTCAAAAGACGCACAGAGATAATTTAGATTTAACTTGGAGACCCTTAAAACTTACTTCTGATATTTATGTTTCTTACTTTCAGGGACACTGGCTTCTGCCGGTGATTTTCTTCCTTTTTTTTTTTTTTTTTTTTTTTTCCTGAAGGGAAGGACTGTAAACCTATACTCTCAGCCTTCCACTCCTGCCTACCCAGCACTACCCGCCCTGCTGTCAGGGCTGCCTCCTCATCTCAAAGCCTGCCCCGACAGGCTCTTCTATCCGGACCCAGACCCAGATCCTGGCGCGTTGGGAATATATAAATTGCTGCTACGGGGCCGCTGAACATCCCCGTGTTTATCTAGGGGTCTCTGGTGCCACCCTGTTCCTCGACGGGTTCACTGGGGTCTCCAAGGGCCTGAGATCCGGGCTGCTCGCAGTCCCTCGCCCTTTGGCGGCCCAAATGCCAGCCTGTGTCCTTCGTTCCCTGGATTCGCATAACGGGGTTTGGGTCTATTGGTCATCCCCTTTCAAAGAACCTAAGGCAGTTCCAGAATCCGTTCCCGAAGGAAAGACACCACCTTGTCCCCAGTTCGCTGACAGCTGGGCCCGCCAGAGGCGTCGGCCCCTCCCCCAGCTTGTGCTCTCTTCAGGGAAATGACTTCTTTCCTTCGCATTCCTCTGCCTCCGCCCGGCTTGGCGCTGTGGAAGTCCACCATGGTGGCTGCAGCAGATGGAGTGGAGGCTGCAAGGAAAGAAAACGCCGAGGGAGTAAATATGTGTCAAGGAACTCATTGTCTGCGCTCCACCTGTTGTTATTCTGGTCCCAATCAACCTGCTCGCCAGGCTGGAGCCAGCGGCCATCTGGAAACACTGCTCTGTTTATAAACTTGGCATGAAGCAGCACTCCCGGGCCCTGACCTCCCACACGAATCTGGAAACAATTAGAGCAAGATGATAGGCAGGCTGGGAGCACTGCTGGGAGTGAGGAAGGGGGAAGGCTGGAGCCTGGGGGCAGGGGGAGGGGAGAGCCTGAGGTGGGGGCACGGGCGCAAGGGGCTCAGCCTAAAATGAGCGCTGGGTTTAGCAAGCTTGGCAGGGTCTTGGTGCTCAGGTTAGGGGGAATGCCGGGGGAAATAAATGAAGGCTTTTGAGGAAGGATCAGGGAACGGAACCAACCAAGGCTAGAGAGTAAGGCTTGGGAGGAACGAGGCTTAGAGATTCCCGGGCCGCTAGGGGGTGGGTGAGATGCAGCTGGCTAGATAGTAAGCGGAAGTCAGCCTGAGCTGGGGAGCCTAGAATTGCCCTGGAAACTCTGGGACCCAGCGGGAACCTGTGGGAACCCAGTGGGAAGCCTAGTGGCCAGGCAGCTTGGAGTGTGAGGACCAGAGGGGGTGGCTATTTGTTTAAGATAGGTGGATAGCAGCAGTTGGATAATTAATACCATACCTCACCAACCCTCAGTCTTATTATAGGGTCAGTTATCTGGAGATGCTCAAGGAACTAAAAGGAATAAAGGCAAGAAATCCCAAAGTGTTGATTCTCTGTGAGCAGCGAGGGCGTGATGCTCTCATAAATGAAGGCCTTTTGCTTCTGGGAAGAGCCCAGCATGCTTCCAGGTCAGGTTCCTGCTTGAAGATCACTTCAGGAAAGCGTGTTTCCACAACAGGGGCTTAAGCATGCATGTTTTTGCTAAGGAACTGGAAAGGAGGTATCCTGAGTCACAGAGGGAGGGACTCTGGGAACTTGCAAGGCCACATAAGCAAACTATGCCGTGCCACGTGTGTGGGGATGTACTGACTTGATTCTGGCCCAAGTATCAGGAAGATGCATGTGTCTCTTACTCTTTACTTGAGAAGCATTGTGCTGTGTTCTGTTCTCTCTGTCTCCAATGTCCAAGTTCATACTTTGAAGCTCAGCTGGATTTTCTAATTCCTGAAATATTAATCTGTAGGCGTTGCTGGCATGCCAGGAATTGGCACTAATTAACATGCTCCTGGTTAGCCAAACGGTACTTAAAAAGGAAGTTTGGTTGTGGGAGTCTTGGCTTCTGGGTGCTCAGGAAGAACAGCAGTCACAGGAAAAGCGGCATCCCCTAGCACCTCTGGCCTTGCCTCGGATGCACAGAATTCTGGGGTTCAGCCTAGAATCCACATGCACCTGTATACATCTCTCAAAAGGACCCCGGTGACAGTGGTGACATCAGCCAGTCTACAACTCTTGTCATCCTTTGGGCTAATACTTCATGGCTTTCTCCCAGCTCTTCTGGGCATAGACTTCCCATGTATATTCTTTTTCTGCCTAAACACAGCCTTCACAACTTCCTGCTCCGGATAGACTGGTTCCTGAATTCAACCCAGGAATGTCTAGGACTGCAGAGCTTGCAACATGTGCTGATGTGGGGGGAAAAGGCTGGGGGGGGGGGGGGCCATGCATGCTCCTGTGTCTGCTCATGTGTCCCAGGAGAGACCAAAGTCCTGTAAACCAATTTCAACTCTTACACTCATTGCAAATGGAATCGCTGGATCTGTAACATAAAATCCCGTGTGCATTTAACTCCCATAAACTTATCTCCTTTGTCTTTGTAAGCCTCTCTGGGCAGCTAAGGACCCACATTCTTTCCCCAGTTAATAAAGCTTAATATTTTCTTCTGTGCTCATAAATTTAATTACACCAAGACTCATTTTATTGGTCAAACTTCTATCTAGGTTTCTAAAAAGCAACCCAACAGCGTGTATCATAAACATGGACGTTAGATTAAAAGAAATTGAAAATCCATCTTGCTCCCTTTGTCTCAGAAGTATCACTTCCAGTCTTGTCCATTTCCAGAAAAGTAGTAAGTGGTGATGGAAACGGCGTGCTGAGTTCTTCCTGGGCTATAGAAGAACTCTTCCTCCTCCTTCTCTTCCTCTACATTCTCTCTCCCCTACTTCCTCCTCTGAAAAAGGAGGAGGAAAAGGAAGAAGAGGAGGAGGGAGCCACAAAAAAGCCACAGACTGAATTCCTTCAACATGCTGGATGTATTTGTGATTTCTAGGAACTCTGGAGATGGGGCAGGTAAGTTAGGGGAGTGACCCTCACTGCATCCTTCACAAGACTCATGCATGGCCGTAACAGCCATTTTAGCTCCCATGGCTCTTCTGGATTAGGGAGGGAGGGCCTTTATGAAAGTTAGGAAGTGCTCTGCTCTCTCTGAGAGAAGCAAATGCAAAGGACCAAGTGCAGTTGCAGTTGCTTTCCTCACCTGCCTCATCGTGGTAGCCTTTGCAGTGGCCTGGTCATCTAACTTGTCTTGGACCTCCTTCAGACAGTGTCTAGTCAAATGATGCTCACAATTATCCTTTCTCCTTTTACAAAGAGCGTTGTGACCTTCTCTCAAATGGAAAACTTTCTTCTTCATTTCCAAAGGTTCCCCTTTTCCTCCCTACCCGTAGTATTTAGTGACTCCCAGGACTCCTTCTCTGGATAGACCTACATGCTAATTTCTCCCTTCTCTGTTCCTGTCCATTTGTTACCTTCTAACTTTGCTTCAGTTTGATGGGTAAGTTCTCTGCCACTTTGTACCCCCTCTACGCAAATTAAACATTCAAAACCAATGTTTAAAAAGAAAACAGTATCTAGACATCATCTAAGAATTACCATCTCCTTTGCTTCTTAGAATTTACTTCTCTATTGTATATTCTTAGAATAGCATTTTGCCTAGATGTTTGACATAAGAAAGGTTTGGAATGTCTCTGCAGTTTTTTCATCTGGAATTCTGATAGTACTAAACTATTTGATAAATGGAAGAAGAGTGGATTTTAGGTGTTTTTTTCTCTTAGGGAATCAACCTGCAGAGAGAAGTAACTTTGAAGCTTTTTCTCTTTCCTATAATACTAGAGTGTGGGTATGGATAAAAATTCAAATATTTTTACAGGCAAGAGCCAATCAGAAAGCATTTTATTCCAGTCCTGGTCTTGCTTCTTTGGAGATACTGGGGGTGAGGTTGGAGAATAGTCTGGGCAGTTTCTGATTACATAATGTGTTCTTATGTTATGCAGACTGTGCAGGCTTATTGCTTCTTGGATCAGTTAATAATGTACTGATTTACTGATCGATTTCTTTAGAGACTTGCATTTTGAGTGGTGTGACTGAGACATTTTGCTATGCGTAGGACCCTGCCATGCTGCCAGGCCGGTTTTAGACTCTAGGCTGTGCCTTCTTCCTCGTTCGCTTTCTGAGTAGTTAGGATATAGTCGCCCTGCTCTGTGCATAGAGTAGTGTGATAGCAGGCATTCTACTCTACAGCAGACCTGATAGCAGAGTTGTTTTGTTCTTGTTAAGTTTCTGAATCAGGGTCTCGTGTCATCTAGGCTGGTCTTGAACTTGATTTGTAGTTAATGATGTCCTTGATCTCCTTAATCCTCGGGCCTCTACCTTCTGAGTGCTGGGACTACATGAAGATGCATTTTGAAGACAGATTCAGGGTCAAGCCCTCTGTGGTAGACATCCCCTCATTCTCTGGCTCGGAAACAGTGGGAGGTATTTTTGATGATGGCTGTTCCCAGAAGGATTCAATGTCCCCTTCCTACAAAGGAGAGGCTTCCACAGGACTCTGATTAGGTGGACAGGCACTTCCTCCTATCTCTCTAAACACATGTAATGGCCATGCTGGGAGATCCTGAACTGGCTCTTTCATAGCTATTGTAAGAAATTCTTACCAAGACTTTGCTCTGTGTGGTTTAGACTGCTCTCGAGAGTGATACCGTTAGTATTACTGATAGTGGCAGCATAAATAGGACAAGGTTTGGAACAGGGACAATATTTCCAGAGGGATTAACATGTTCCCCTCACCCTGTCCTTGGTTATTCAGTTCCTCTCCAGGGTTTTAGCAGTGGTTTAGGGTTGTATGGAAGAAGACTAGCCTAACAGCATGAGTTTTCAAGTGCAACTTTGGTTTGCAATTTATGGGACAGAGAAGGAGATGATAGAAAGATTTTCCAGACTCCTCGTTAAGCATGGCTGATCTGTAGCATACAGTCTCAAAGCATAAAGAAGATGCCCAGATGATGATGCTACTCCAATGAACAATAAACACAGTAGGAAAATCCAAAGCTTGGCTCTTTACTACCAAGGAAGGCATGTAGAAGAAAGAAGAGATATCAAGGTAATCTGTGTGGTGGTTTTCAAGGATCGGAGGGCAGCTCCAAAGTTGGTTGCTTCAGAGATGTTCGAATTTGTAAAGGTAGCCTGTTGGTTGGACGGCTTGATGTATCACTACTCTTTCTGTGTTGGGATGGTTACAGTTCTTATGAGCATCCCCCATCCACAACTAATTCAACATTCACCAGGGTGTAAACCCTGAGAACAAAAAGGAGGTGGGAGTCAAATTCCCAGTGAACCCAGCCTTCACTGAATAGGTGGAGTTATTTAAAGCTGACTTCAATCAAGTGACATGATGCCTGTATTGTGGGATGGTTTATGAGGAATGTCGAGCCCTTGGCAGGCTGTTTGAGTCAGTGGGCTCTGTATTTCTGGAAGAAAAAAAAAGCTTGAAACAACCAGTTTGATAAGATGAAAGGATTATTTTACTTCCAGTTTTTAGAAATTTCAGCCCGGGAATCTTGGCTGTGCTGCTTTTGTCTCTTGAGACTACAGAGTTATGCAGAGAGCAGATGGTAGAGGAACGTTTCTCCCCTCTCAGTGGCCAGAAGCAGAGAGGAGGAGGGGCCTGAGACGCCAATATTCTCTTCAAGAGCACATCTCCATGGGCCCTACTTCCTCCCATTAGGCTGCACTTCTTTTTGTGGTTGTTATTATCATTAAAATTATATTCTTTAAAACAATTTTTAAATTTAAATATATTTTAATCATATTCTTCACCTCCCACAAACCCTTCCAGACCTTCCAATCCCTACTCACCCAAAATTTAAGGTCTTTCTGGCCTTAAAAACACAAACAAAACCCAATATAACAACAAAACGACCTAAAACCAAGAAAACAAAATAAATCCACTTGCATAAAAAAAGAAAATAAAAGCCCCCCCCCACAAAACTGTAACCAAATAAAAGCATGTGTGTGTGTGTGTGTGTGTGTGTGTGTGTGTATAGTGTGTATAATATATTCTTATATGAAGGAAATGAAAAACAAATCCAAAAACAAAACTATGGAGTCCATGATATATTGGTCAACCCTCCTGAACATGAGGCCTGCCCTGGAGTGTCGCTCTATTGGGGAAAACTGACTTTCCCTCACCCAGGAGGTGTGACAGGGCAGTTGTCGACCTTTACCCTAGTGGCTAGGTTTTCATTCATCATTCATTTTCTAAAAAGATAATAAAATAAAACAAAAACCATCGCATCGAAGTTGGACAAGACAAACAAACAGAAGGCAAAGACCTAAGAGAAGACAGAACTCACATTCCACTCCTGTGCACACTCAGGAATTCCACAAAAACACTAAATCGGAAGCCATAGTTTAAGCAGAGATGTGACACAGACTTGTGCAGTCCCTGTATGTGCTGCTTCAGTCTTTTTAAATTCATTTGACCATTGCTTATGTTGATTTAGAGAAACTTGTTTCCTCGGTATCCTCAATCCCCTCTGACTCTTTCACTCTTTCTGCCTCCTCGTTCCCTGAGCTCTGAGGGCAGGAATTTGATGGAAACCTCTTATTTAAGACTGAATGTTCCAAACAAACCATCTTGAAGCAAACCAAAAGGAAACAGAATTGCAGAAATTAGATGCTCAGGTTCCTCAGTGAATTTAGGAAGCCAGCAATGCCCAGGGTTATCCAGCTACCCAGGGTCAACTGTGTATGCCCTCCTTAGGTTTCCATTGCTGTGATAAAATACTGACTAATGAGAAAGGGGGTTCCCTGGCTTACAGGTTATAGGCCATTGCTAAGGGTAGCCAAGGCTGGAACCCAGGGAAACTGCTTACTGGCTTGCTCTCCATGGCTTACTTGGCTCTCTCTCTCTCTCTCCTCTCTGAGGAGAGAGGAGAGAGAAAGAACGGAGCGAGAGAGAAGAAAAGGAGAGAGAGAGAAGAAAGAGAGGAGAGGAAGAGAGAGGAGAGAGAGAGGGAGAGAGAGAGAAGAGAGGAGAGAAAGAGAGAGAGAAGAGAGAGAGAAGAAAAAGAGAGAGAGAGAGAGAGAGAGAAGGAGGAAGAGAGGAGAAAGAAGAAGGAAGCGAGAGAAAGAGAGCGAGCGTCATTAGACTACCTCTACCCTCTCTCTCTCTCTCTCTCTCTCTCTCTCTCTCTCTCTCTCCTCCCCCCTCTCTCTCTGTGTCTCTGTCTCTCTCTCCCTCTCTCTCCTTCCTTCCTTCCTTCCTTCCTTTCTTCCTTCCTTCCTTCCTTCCTTCCTTCCTTCCTTCCTTCCTTCCTTCCTTCCTTTCTTCTCAAATCATAAATTTTAAGTTTATTACTGAAACTGCAGAATACAACACTATGGCATTACTTTCCTCATGTAATTCCTCTGATAAATAAATTCACTTTATCAATATTAATAATATCAATTTATGCCATTTTGCTATTTTTTGTTGAGAATAGATTTTCCCCTCACATAGTTTTCTGAATATGGTTTTTGCTCCCTTTACTACTCCCACTTCCTCCCCCCCTCCCCTCCCATCCAGATCCAGTCCCTTTCTGTCTTTCACTAGGAAACAAACAGGCTTCTAAAGGATGATAATAATAAAATATAGAAAGATAAAACAAAAACGAACACAAAATTGGACCAGAAAAAGAAAAAGAAAAAAGAAAAAAGTTCAAGAGAAGAGAATGCACAAGAAGCACACTTGTTTGCATACGCAGAAATCCCATAGAAACATTAAACTCTATATATACAAATTAAAAAAAATAAGAAAATAAAAATCTATAAAAAGGAAAATCCCTGACAGGACATTGTGAGACAAGGAACCCCTAAAGATACCACTAAGTTCCTTTTCTATTTCATCTACTGCTGGGCATGCAGCCCACCCTTTAAAGCAGTTGCTTCCTCAGCCAGACTTCCTTGGAGGGAACTGGATTTTCATTTACGAGTGGCTATCAACTGGAGGTTGTTTCTGGATTAGAGATGGGAGCAAGTGTTCAGTTCTCCTTTCAGCTGGTGCAGCCTGTGCAGGCCCTGCGCACTGACTCGGGCTCTGTGCCTTTTTATGTGCATCTATCAGGTTGATTTAGAGGGCTTTGTTTTCTTGGTGTACCCCTTCACCTCTGGCTCTTACACTCTTTCTGACTCCTTTTCTCTGAGCCCTAAGGGGAAGGATTTGATGGAGACATCCCATTTAGGAAGGAGTCTTCCAAGGTCCCTCACTCTCTGAATGATGTAAGGCTCTGGGTCTCTCTGTGTGTTCCCTTTTGTTACAGGAGGAAATGTTGGCTTCTCTGATGATGGCTGAGCAAGGCCCTGATCATATTTGCCTTTATTTTGGTGAGGAACTCTATTTCATTCATCAAGTTACTGTTATTTTGTTTGTTTGTTTTTTTTAATTTTTTTTTAGTTAGCATACAAAATGTTGGGTTTTACTGTGACATTTTAAATATCTATATTACTCTAGTTTTCTCATATTTGCCCCTTCCAGTCACCCCACTGCTCCCCCACACTGATTCCCTTATTCGTCTTAAATAACAAATAACATCCTCAGTCATCATATATATGTATGTGCATACATATATATTTAATTTAGATTTTTCATGCAAGAGAAAACATAATATTTTTTTCTTATCCTGTTGTTCTTCCATTTAGACTACGTCCTCACTTTCATAGGGCCCCTTTTACTTTCTTGCAGCACACATGTGTGCACACACATCTTTATTCCACATATGAAAGAAAATGTGACATTGTGGATTTGAGTTTGGTTCAGCTTGATTAACACAACAATCTCTAGTAAAATCCATTTTCTGAAAATGACCTAACTTTATTCTTCTTTAGCGTTAAATAAAATGCCACTGTGTATGTTGTGGCACAGTAGATATTTCTTTAGCCATTCATCTGATGGGCATCTAAGCTGGTGCTGTAACTTGGCTGTTGTGAATAACACAGAAACACAGACAGATGAGCAGGTGTCTCTGTAGAATGCTGACTCAGATGTTTTTGGGTGTATACCAGAAAAAGGCATAGTTGGATTGCATGATGATTCTATTTTTCGTTTTTAAGGAAATTCTGTATTTATTACATATAGTGCACCAGTTTTAATCCCCATCAACAGTGTGTATGGATCTATGCTCTCCAAAATTTTTGTCACTATTGGTTGCCACTTGTAGATGATAGCCATCTTGACTGTGTGAGGTGCAGTGTGTCTTAGCTTGTGTTTCTCTGGTGACGACTTTGTTGAATATTTATTTCAAATACTTCCTTGTTATTTTTTTAAACTGTGAGTTCAATTAGCTTATTCATTTATTGATTGGATGACGGAGGGGTGTTGATCAAACTTTGGAATCTTTTATAAAGTCTAGATATGGCCCCCTTGTCAGCTGTGAGGTTAATAATGATTATATTCTGTAGGCTGTTTCTTCAGTCTTCTGGTCATTTCTTTTGCTGTATTGAAACTTTTTAAATTTCCATTTGTCAATGCTTGGAATTATTTCCTGAGCTACTAGAATCCTTTTCAGAAAGCCCTTTGCCTTGTCTGTGTCTTTGAATACTAACTGTTTTTTGTCTAGCAGTTTCAGAGCTTTCTTTGTTACCTTAAAACATTTTAATCCCCTTTGAATTGATTTATGTGGATGTTGAAAGAAAAAGACTCCTGTTTCATTCTTCAATGTGAGCACATCCAGTTTTCCAAACATCATTTATTGAAGAACTGTCTTGTCTCCAGCGAATGTTTCTTGCATCTTTATGGATAGTTAGGTGGCTACAGGTGTGTGGTCTTGCATCTGGGTATCTGCTAATATCCTGTCTGTCTACTTGTCACTTTGTTAGTATGGCTTTGTACTATAATTCAAGATATTGTGATAGTTTTAGCATGTCTCTTTCTAGAAAGTATTTATTGTTTTTATGTTTACATATGAATTTTATGATACTTTCTAATTCTGTGAAGAATGTCAATAGGATTTTGATGAAGATTTCATTGAATTTATGATGTGGGATTCCCCTCTGTATGCTGTGATTTCCATTAATGAATAAAGAAACTGCTTTAGACCTATAGCGGGGCAGAATTTAGCTAGGTGGGGAAAACTAAACTGAATGCTGGGAGGAAGAGAGCAGAGTTAGGAAAAGCCATGGAGCCACCGCCTGAGACAGACATGCCGGAACTTTGCTGGTAGGCCATGAGCCTCATAGTAAAATATAAAATAATGAAAATGGGTTATATTAAGATTTAAGAGCTAGCCAATAAGAAGTTAGAGCTAATAGGCTAAGCAGTGATTTAATTAATACAGTTTCTGTGTGGTTATTTTGGGAGTCTGGGAGGCCAGGAAATGAACAAGTGGCCTCCTATGACAAATTTATAAATTTCTTTGGGCAGTACAGCCATTTTCATAATATTAATGCTTCAAATCCATGCAGATGGAAGACCTTTCATCTTCTAGTGTCTTCTTCAATTGCTTTCATCAGTGTTTTGAAGTTGTCATCTCAGAATTCTTTCACATAGAAAGATTTTTTTCAGAAGCTATTATGAATGGGATTGTTTTCTAGATGTCTTTCTCTACAAGTTCATTATTGATTTATAGAAAAGGTACTGATTTTTGTTGGTTGATTTTGTATTCTGCTCCTTTCCTGGAAATATTCATCAGCTCTAAAAATTTTTTGGTAGAGTCTCTTAGATATATAATGATATTATCAACAAACAAGGATAATTTGACTGGTTTCTTATTTGTATCATTTTTATTTCCTTATCTTTATTGTTCTAGATGGGACTTCAGTCACTTCATTGAATATGCTTTACTGATTTAGAGAAAATGTTCTCAGTTTCCCCTATTCAGCATAATGTTGGCTATAGGTTTGCTGAATATAGTCTCTATTATGTTGAGGTATTCTCCTTCTCCTTCTAGTTTCATTGATACTTATATGAAGGAATGGGGGAAGTTCAGCAGAGGAATTTTCTTCATTTTTTGAGATGATTGTATGATTTTCACTCTAAAGTCTATTTACATTTAGTATTGCATTTGTTGAGTCATGCATAATGAACAGTTCTTGCACTCTTGATGAACCCAACTTGGTCATGGTATTCTGAATGTGCTTTTGAGTTCTGTTTCCAAAAATTTAACTGAGAATGTTTTAGTCTCCTTTCATTGGGAAATTTGTTATAGTTTTTCTTCTTTTCTGGTTTGGGGACCAGTGTAACGATGGACTTATAGAATGAGTTTGATAGAGTTTGTTCCCCTCTTTATCTTATGGGAAAGTTTGGCATGGGTGTCGGCTCTTCCTTTAAAATCTGATAGAACTCAGCAGTGAGCCCTTCCACTTTTGGGTGTTTATTGGTTGGGTCTTTCACTGCTTCAATCTTGTGGCTTGTTAAGGGTCCACTCAAGTTGATTATCTCCCCTTGATTTAATTTTGATATATCAGATGTGTCTAATAACTTATCCACTTTTTTTCTTGAGTTTTCAAATTTCCCAAGTCTTCCCTGGTGATCTATAATATGTTATAAGTATTTGATGGAATTTCTTCACTTCCACCTCTGATTTTTATTTTGGTTAGCTTGCATAAGAGATTTTGTTTTATCTTGTTTATTTTTCAAACAGCTGACTGTTGGTTTCACTGATTCTTTGTTTTGCATCTCTAGTCATTTTATTAGTTTCTTTCCCCTATGCTTTGCCGTAATCAAATACCCTGGCAAGAGCAACCTAAGGGAGAAAGGGATTATCTAGGACCACAGCTCAGTGGTCTATCAGGATTGGGAAGTCAAAGGCGAAAGGAACTTGAAGCAGCTACTCACATTACATTCACACTCAGAAAGCAGAAAGTCATGAATGCTAGTTCTTAGCTCTCTTTTCTTCTGTTTTTGTAGTTAAGGACACAAGACCATGGAATGATGTTACCTACTTCAGACAAGTTTTTCTATGTTCAATAACCCTATCAAGACAATCCTCCACAGACATATCCAGAGGCTCATCTCCATGGTGATTCTTTTTGTTGTTTTGTTTTTCAAGCTAAATTGGCTATCTTGGAACTCACTCTGCATACCAGGCTGGCCTTGACCTCACAGAGATCCACCTGCCTCTGCCTCCAGAGTGATGGGATTAAAGGCATGTACCACCACAACTGGCTCCACAGTGGTTCTTGATTACATCAAATTGACAATAGAGATTAACCACCTCTGTAGCATTTTCTTAATTCTGCTCTTAAATTTCATTTCTTTCCATGTATTGTTTTGGGGATTGGCTGGTTCTTGGCTCTGGAAGACCCTTAGGTGCACCATTGCATTCTACATGTGCTATCATCCTGACTTTTACAAAGCTAAGTAGGCATTCGGGGCTGTGAAGTCTCACTTTAGAAGTTACCTTCATTGTATCCCAAAGGTTTTGATAAGTGTGTTTTCATCCTGACTTCATGCTAGGCATCTTAAAGTTTCCTCCCTGATTTTTTCAATGTTAATTCAAATGTATGCTGTTCAATTTTCATGTGTCTGTAATATTTATATATTTTTGCTTTCTGTTGATTTTCAGTTTTATTCTACCATGGTTTGGAAAGGTTTTCCATTATTTTAACTATTTTGTATTTGTTAAGACTTGCCTTACATCTCCTAGTCTGACATATTTTTTTTCTTTTTTTTTTTTATTCAAGATTTCCATCTCCTCCCCCTTCCCTCCCCTCCCTTCCACCCATACTCCCACTCCACCCCTCTCCAAAGACAAAGAGCCATCAGGGTTCCCTTCACTATGTTAAGTCCAAGGTACTCCCAGCTCCCCCTAAGTCCAGGAAGGTGAGCAAGCAAACTGACAAGGCTCACAGTGAGCCCGTCCATGCTGTAGAGTTCATGTTCATTGCCATTGTCCTTGGTTTCTCAGTCCTCTTCCACCGTCAGCCACATTCAGAGAGTCCGGTTTGGTCGCCTGTTCCATCAGTCCCATTCCGACTGGACTTGGTGGTCTCCCGTTAGATCTGTCCCACCGTCTCAATGGGTAAAAGCACTCCTCGCGGTCCTGGCTTCCTTGCTCATGATCTCCCTCCTTTTGCTACTCATCAGGACCTTGAGAGCTCAGTCTGGTGCTCCTATGTGGGGCTCTGTCATTTTCTCCATCCAATGCCAGGTGAAGGTTCTATGGTGATATGCAAGATATTCATGAGTATGACAGTAGGATCTGGACATTTCTGGCACCCTCTCCTCAGCTGCCCTAGGAACTAGCTGGGGTCAAGTCTGACATATTTTTAAGGCAGTTTCATGGGCTTTACAGAAGAAAGTATTGTATTGAATTGTCTATGAATGTCAGTGAAGTTGAGTTGACTTTTGGTACAGATACAGATAACTCTGCAGTTTATTGATTTTCAATCTGAATGGCCTATCTATTTATGTGATTGGGTTGTTGAAGTAACCCAGTAATATAACCCAGCCACCCTTTTGTGTCTATCTGTATTTATCTATGCCATTGGGGACCCCAATGTTAGATGAATGTACATTTACAACTGTTACATAGTCTCACTAGATTGTTAATGATATTCTCAATTTTCTCTAAGATTTTTAGCCGCAGTTAGCATTTTCTCACTGTCACCAAGAGTTTTCTTTGCTGTTGCCTTGGGCAGGATTGACAGTTTTCCTTCATAACAGCTAGATCTTTGGCTCCTTGTCTTTACGGATATATCAGCTGCATCTGCTGCCTTCCAGTGAAGCTCCAGGTTCTGACTTGCACCCCCACACCACCCAGCATCAAGGCTTGAGCCTTGTGCCTTCATATGAGTACACTTTGTACCTGCTTGTGCTGAGGATTCCTATTTGTTTTTCCTTTTGCTTGAAATTCTCCTCCCACTGTTTGCCTACTTTTCCTCCTCAGGTCGATTCATCCATCAAGTCCAAGGATGCTGGGCTCTGAGGTTGGCAAAGGGCTTTTGCAGTTACTATGGAGTCCTCTGTGCCATCGACAGGCTTTCTATTCTGAATTTCTGCAGCTTGCTATGCTTACGGTTGCACTCCTAGTTTATGGACAAGTGTTTGCCACTCAACAACGAGAAAGGATGCCTGGTGAACGGACGGACTGATGAGTTTTCTAGGACTGTGGAAAATGCAGTCCATGACATCTACAGATTGAACTCAGGGCTCAGTAACTATTAATAAGTGATCAAGTGGTCCTAAAAATAATATTGCTTAATCTCCCTCGGAAATGGTTTGTGCTTGTGCCTCTGACAGTGACTAGGATGTCTGCAGTTACAGGTATAGCGCAGCCTTCCTTTGCATTGTGTATCCTTCTATTATCACTCATGATGAAAGTAGAACAGCATTTATTTTGAAAACTATTATAATTTGATAATGTTTTATGTGAATATAAGTCCTCTATAAAACCTCAAGCATTTTTCTCTATTACAAGAGGTTTTATAAACTTGTGACCAGGGGCAGGAGCAGGGGATGCTAAAACATCTCTGCTGAAGCAGAAGGAGCAAAGTGCAAACGTGGTGCAAATTACTCCCCCCACCACCACCTAAGGATGACTTAAACCCAGGCTTGAGATGATTTGTTATTGAGCCCAGGCCTCCCTCAACCCTGTAAGGCAGTCTGTGGGCCAATACCATAGGCCATGTGGGTCTCATGTGATACCTGAAAATAGCCGTAGATCTCTTTCCCACAGAGTCTCTGCTGGGCCCTGCCTCTATGTGTAGAATAGTTGTAACAGCTTCTGGTGACTTATGAGGTGGCATGTGGAGCCTTCCTGAGAGACAGCTTTGACCTGGACTTACTATCAGCGCTCTGGAAAGTAGTTGCTTTGGCGACAGGGTTGATGGGGGATGGGGAGGGTCGCTTTCCTTTGTGTGCTTTGTGTGTTTGGCATGTTCTGATTTCCGACTCCAGGAACAGTATGTGGGGAGTAAGGAGGTTCAGGAGTTCTGTGGAGTCATACTCACATTAAAAAAAAAACTTATTATTACTATTTTTTAAGACAGGGTTTCTCTGTGTAGCCCTGGCTCTTCTGCAACTAGCTCTGTAGAACAGACTGGCCTCAAACTCACAGAGAGCCATCTACCTCTCCCTCCTGAGTGTCAAGCCTCAGGCCACCTCAGGCCTGCTCATGTCTTATGATAAGGGCAGATGCTGTGGCCTGTTCATTTACTAATAACACCAATAACTGTATTTACTCCTCACTAGCACCACGAGGGGCACAATTGTTGTGGATGGCTTCTGTGACTAGATTATAATGCGCCCAAAGCACTGCTCTGCGGGAGAAAGCATCATCATGTGCCTCTCCTCTGTGAGGGAAAGCGTCATCATGTGTGTCTCCTCTGTGGCAGGAATTTCTTTCTTCAGAGCGTCCCTGTAAAGAACCACATTGAATGTCCCTTTCCCCGGGTTCTCTTTCCTCCTCCCCATTCCAGCTCACAGTACAGGCACTTTTCCTTCCTGAAGAATGGGCACATGCTTTCAATATGCCAGGAAGAGGTATGATGTTCCCAGCTGGAACCAACAGGTAAATAACTCTCTTTATTTTTATTATTTATTTATTTTTGAAATAGGATCTCATTATATGACCTTGACTGGCTTGGAACTCGTGTATGCTTGTCTGCCTACCTCTGTTTCCTGAGTTCTGGGACTAAAGGCTTGTATCACCATGCCTGGCTTTATTACCATGAAGTATTTGTGATTGCACTTAACAGCTACGGTCCTTGCCATGTATTTCTGCAGTGATTTGGGTGTGTTGGTCATAGACAGTGAAAGATAGCTTCGAGGAGTGTAGGCCCATATTTCTGTATGATGTGACTACCAGGAACAAAAGCCATAGGCCTGAACTGAGGTGGTCACGTAGATCTGCAGACAAGCTGTCTGTCTAACAAAGATCAGGATGTGTGGTGCTCCTTTCCTTTGTAACTTGAGGAATATCTTATAGAGATGCTAATTCAGGTCTACATGACAGCTAGCATACTCACAAACACTAGCAAACGTGACAGAAGGCCATTCACCTGGTTGCCTAGGAGACAGCCTTATGTATTCTCCCGCTCAATTGATGTGATGGTATATAAGTTGTTTGGAGAATAAACGAGGGAGATCGTCAGGAGATCATCAGGAGAAAAGACCCTGAGATGCCCTTCAATGATGACCGTGTAAGTTGTGTCTGATTATTCCTTGCATCTCCGTACCAGTCTAGTTAGGGAAAATAGTTATCTGTGTTGGAACACGGGCCTCAACAGAAGAGATGTAACCAAGAATGGACTTTCTTCCAGCCAACACCCATTTCATTATTTTGAGTGCATGGCTCTCCTCTGACTTGTACCTTTCACACAAGCCACTGAACAATACTCCCCTGAGCATCCTTTCCAGGGTGAGTGTTAGACTCTTCAGAACCTGCCTTCTCAGTTTCAGCAACACAATATAGGGGGAGGACCAAGAGCTGCTGATCTCTTAACTTCTCTGCTAAGCTGCAGAGAAGGTAGGCTCTCATTACATTCCCCAGGCCTTGGCTGCTAAGCTGCAGAGAAGGTAGGCTCTCACCAACATCCCTGTCCTGTAGCCTGTGTCTACCTCCCACACTGGGAATAGATCTAAGATCTTTTAGCATGGCCCCGCCTACAGTGTGCACTGCATTCTGATGGTTGTGCACTCTAGGAAATGAGGCCTATGAACAAGTCTGAGTGTTCTACCCATGTCACAAACCCAGAAAAATGATGACCTGGTTGTGTTCAGTCTTTGAAAATAGCATTTGCTTCTTGACCAGTATGTTCCTCCACATGGTGTTTTCAGGACTCTGTGGCCATCACTTAAGTTCAAAGTTTGGCATTTATTATTGAGTAGGCAGATCCCTACTACATGAGTCTCATGTTCTCATTGTACTCATCTGCTATTGGTCAGATAAACAAGACATTTTCTTATTGTTTTAAACATGGCTAGACTTAAGGAAGCAAAGCACCAGGAAAGATGAGAGTTTGAGGTAGGGTGAAACTCTCTGCAACGGTGACACTAAAGAAATGAGCAGATGGAGGTACAGGTGTTCTTGTATAAGGACATCCTTCTAGGGATACAGGACACTCTCTGTACAGAGGTCTCCTGGTAAGAAGTCGCTGGAACACAGACAGCTAGTCTTTCTCAAGCAACATGCTGCTCTCTGCTAGACCCCAGTGTGCTATCACCTTAATGCTGTGGGAAAGCCGTACCAAAGTCTGTGTCTACCAGGAAGCTGGAAATACCATCTGCCGCTCCAAAAGTCACAGTGGTAATGCTGCCTCGTTTTCCCCATTTGAGCACTGACTAGCAGTATTCAATCGTTCGTTGTTTTTATTTTTTTATTTTTATTTATTTTTATTTTTTTTTGCTCATTTTTTTATTAAAAATTTCCTTCTCCTCTCCTCCTCCTTCCCCTTCCCTCCCCTCCCTTCTACCCATACCCCCTCCCTCTCCAGGCCAAAGAGCCATCAGTGTTCCCTTCACTATGTTAAGTCCAAGGTACTCCCAACTCCCCCTAAGTCCAGGAATGTGAGCAACCAAACTGACAAGGCTCACAGTGAGCCCGTCCATGCTGTAGAGTCCAAGCCCATCACCGTTGTCCTTAGTTTCTCAGTCCTCCTCCACCGTCAGCCACATTCAGAGTGTCCAGTTTGGTCCCCTGTTCCATCAGTCCCATTCCAACTGGACTTGGTGGTCTCCCGTTAGTTCTGTCCCACCATCTCAATGGGTGAACGCACCCCTCCCGGTCCTGACCTGACTTGCTCATGATCTCCCTCCTTTTGCTCTTCATCAGGACCTTGGGAGCTCAGTCCAGTGGTCCAATGTGGGACTCTGTCATTTTCTCCATCTATCGCCAAGTGAAGGTTCTATGGTGATATACAAGATATTCATGAGTATGGCAATAGAATCAGGACATTTCTGGCTCCCTATCCTCAGCTGCCCAAGGAACTAGCTGGGGGCATCTTCCTGGACGCCTGGGAACCCCTCTAGAGTCAAGTCTCTGCCAACCCTAGAATGGCTCCCTTAATTAAGATATATAACTCCCTGTTCCCACATCCACCCTTCTTATATCCCAACCATCCTATTCCCCCAAGCTCTCCCCATCCTCCACTTCACACTTTTCTCTCCCCATTCCTCCATCCCCCCATCCCACCCCACCCCCTAGTTCCCATTTTTTTTTTACCTGGCAATCTTGTCTACTTCCAATATCCAGGAGGATAACTATATGTTTTTCTTTGGATTCACCTTCTTATTTAGCTTCTCTAGGATCACGAATTATAGGCTCGATGTTGTTTATTTATGGCTAGAAACCAATTATGAGTGAGTACATCCCATGTTCATCTTTTTGGGCCTTGGTTACCTCACTCAGGATGGTGTTTCCTATTTCCATCCATTTGCATGCAAAATTCGAGATGTCATTGTTTTTTACCGCCGAGTAGTGCTCTAATATGTATATATTCCACACTTTCTTCATCCATTCTTTCACTGAAGGGCATCTAGGTTGTTTCCACGTTCTGGCTATTACAAATAATGCTGCTATAAACATAGTTGAACAAATGCTTTTGTAATATGATTGGGCATCTTGGGTAAATTCCCAAGAGTGCCATTGCTGGGTCCTGGGGGAGGTTGATCCTGAATTTCCTGAGAAACTGCAACACTGCTTTCCAAAGTGGTTGCACAAGTTTGCATTCCCACCAGCAATGGATGAGTGTACCCCTTACTCCACAACCTCTCCAGCAAAGGCTATCATTGGTGTTTTTTATTTTAGCCATTCTGACAGGTGTAAGATGGTATCTCAAAGTTGTTTTGATTTGCATTTCCCTGATTGCTAAGGAGGTTGAGCATGCCCTTAAGTGTCTTTTGGCCATTTGAACTTCTTCTGTTGAGAATTCTCTGTTCAGTTCAGTGCTCCATTTTTTAATTGGGTTCATTAGCATTTTAAAGTCTAGTCTCTTGAGTTCCTTATATATTTTGGAGATCAGACCTTTGTCTGTTGCAGGGTTGGTGAAGATCTTTTTCCCAGTCAATAGGCTGCCTTTTTGTCTTCGTGACAGTGTCCTTTGCTTTACAGAAGCTGCTCAGCTTCAGGAGGCCCCATTTATTCAATGTTGCCCTTAATGTCTGTGCTGCTGGGGCTATACGTAGGAAGCAGTCTCCTGTGCCCAAATGTTGTAGAGTACTTCCCACTTTCTCCTCTAACAGGTACAGTGTGTTCAGATTGATATTGAGGTCTTTAATCCATTTGGACTTGAGTTTTGTGCATGGTGATAGATATGGATCTACTTTCATTCTTCTACAGGTTGACATCCAGTTATGCCAGCACCATTTGTTGAAGATGCTTTCTTTCTTCCATTGTGTACTTTTAGCACCTTTATCGAAAATCAGGTGTTCATAGGTTTGTGGGTTAAGATCCGGGTCTTCTATTCGATTCCATTGGTCGACTTCTCTGTTTTTATGCCAGTACCAAGCTGTTTTCAATACTGTAGCTCTGTAATAGAGTTTGAAGTCAGGGATGGTAATGCCTCCAGAAGTTCCTTTATTGTATAAGATTGTTTTGGCTATCCTGGGTTTCTTGTTTTTCCATATAAAGTTGATTATTGTCCTCTCAAGATCTGTGAAGAATTTTGATGGGATCTTTAAGGGGATTGCATTAAATCTATAGATTGCCTTTGGTAGAATTGCCATTTTTACTATGTTGATCCTCCCAATCCACCAGCAGGGGAGATCCTTCCATTTTCTGGTATCCTCTTCAATTTCTTTCTTCAAAGACTTAAAGTTCTTGTCAAATAGATCTTTCACTTCCTTGGTTAGAGTTACCCCAAGATATTTTATGCTATTTGTGGCTATCGTGAAAGGTGACGCTTCTCTGATTTCCTTCTCTGCTTCCTTATCCTTTGTATATAGGAGGACAACTGATTTTTTGGAGCTGATCTTGTATCCGGCCATGTTACTAAAGGAGTTTATCAGCTGTAAGAGTTCTTTGGTGGAGTTTTTGGGGTCGCTTATGTACACTATCATGTCATCTGCAAATAACGAAAGTTTAACTTCTTCCTTTCCAATTCGAATCCCCTTGATCCCCTTATGTTGTCTTATTGCTATTGCTAGAACTTCAAGCACTATATTGAAGAGATAAGGAGAGAGTGGACAGCCTTGTCGTGTTCCTGAATTTAGTGGGATGGCCTTGAGTTTCTCTCCATTTAATTTGATGTTAGCTGTCGGCTTGCTGTAAATAGCCTTTATTATATTTAGGAATGACCCTTGTATCCCTAATCTTTCCAAGACCTTTATCATAAAGGGGTGTTGAATTTTGTCAAATGCTTTTTCTGCATCTAATGAGATGATCATATGGTTTTTATCCTTTAGTTTATTTATATGATGGATTACATTAATAGATTTTCATATGTTGAACCAGACCTGCATCTCTGGGATCAAGCCAACTTGATCATAGTGGATAATTTTTCTAATGTGTTCTTGGATTTGGTTTGCCAGTATTTTATTGAGAATTTTTGCGTCGATGTTCATGAGTGAGATTGGCCTGTAATTCTCTTTCTTGGTTGAGTCTTCATGTGGTTTAGGTATCAGGGTTATTGTAGCTTCATAAAAGGAATTTGGCAGTGACTTTTCTGTTTCTATATTGTGAAATACATTAAGGAGTATAGGTATTAGGTCTTCTTGGAAGTTCTGGTAGAATTCTGCATTGAAACCATCTGGTCCTGGGTTTTTTTTGATAGGGAGGTTTCTGATAACGGTTTCTAATTCTTTGCGAATAACAGGACTATTTAGATTGTTCACCTGGTCCTGGTTTAACTTTGGTATATGGTACTTATCTAAAAAAGTGTCCATTTCTTTTACATTCTCCAATTTTGTGGCATACAGGCTTTTGTAGTAAGATCTAATGATTCTCTGAATTTCCTCTGTGTCTGTGGTTATGTCCCCCTTTTCATTTCTAATCTTATTAATTTGTTTGTTCTCTCTCTGCCATTTGATTAGTTTGGCTAGGGGTTTGTCAATCTTGTTGATTTTCTCCAAGAACCAGCTTTTTGTTTCATTGATTCTTTGGATTATTTTCTGTGTTACTATTTTGTTGATTTCAGCCCTCAGTTTGATAAGTTCCAGTCTTCTACTCCTCCTAGGTGAGTCTGCTTCTTTCTTTTCTAGAGCTTTCAAGTGTGCTGTTAAGTCTTTAATGTGTGCTTTCTCCGTTTTTTTTTTTAAGTGGGCACTTAGTGCTATGAATTTTCCTCTTAGCACTGCTTTCATAGTGTCCCATAGGTTTGAGTATGTTGTGTCTTTATTTTCATTAAATTCAAGAAAGACTTTAATTTCTTTCTTTATTTCTTCCTTGACCCAGGTGTGGTTCAGTAGTTGACTGTTCAGTTTCCATGAGTTTGTAGTCTTTCTGGGGGTAGCATTGTTGTTGAATTCTAATTTTAATCCATGGTGATCCGATAAGACGCAGGTGGTTACTAATATGTTTTTGTAACTGTGGAAGTTTGCTTTGTTACCGAGTATGTGGTCAATTTTCGAAGAGGTTCCATGAGCCGCAGAGAAGAAGGTATATTATTTCTTGTTTGGGTGGAATGTTCTATAGATGTCTGTTAAGTCCATTTGGTTCATTACCTCTATTAAGTCTCTTAATTCTCTGTTAGGTTTCTGTCGAATTGACCTGTCCATTGGTGAAAGAGGAGTGTTGAAGTCTCCCACTATCAGTGTGTTTGGTTTGATGGCTGCCTCGAGTTCTATTAATGTTTCTTTTATATAAGTGGGTGCTTTTGTATTAGGGGCATAGATATTCAGGATTGAGACTTCATTCTGATAGATTTTTCCTGTTATGAGTATAAAGTGTCCCTTTCCATCTCTTCTGATTGATTTTAGTTTGAAGTCAACTTTGTTAGAAATTAGTATGGCTACACCGGCTTGTTTCTTAGGTCCATTTGCTTGATAAACCTTTTCCCAACCCTTTACTCTGAGTATATATCTGTCTTTGTGGTTGAGGTGTGTTTCTTGTAAACAGCAGAATGTTGGATCCTGTTTTCGTATCCAATCTCTTAGCCTGTGCCTTTTTATAGGTGAATTGAGTCCATTGATATTAAGTGATATTAATGACCAGTGGTTGATAACTCCAGTTGTCATTTTTTATTTGGTAGTAGAGATTGTGTGTTTCCTTTCTTTGAGATGTGCTGGTGAAGGGTTGCTAGATGTCTGAGTTATTTTGGGCAATGCTGGACTCCTTGGTTTGTGAATTTCCTTCTATTACTTTCTGTAAGGCTGGTTTTGTGGCTATATATTGTTTAAGTTTATTTTTATCTTGGAATATTTTGTTTTCTCCATTTATAGTGAACGAAAGCTTGGCTGGGTATAGTAATCTGGGCTTGCATCCATGGTCTCTTAGTTTCTGCAAAACATCAATCCAGGACCTTCTGACTTTTGTGGTTTCCATAGAGAAGTCAGGTGTAAGTCTGATAGGTTTCCCTTTATAAGTTACTTGACCTTTTTCCTTTGCAGCTTTTAATGTTCTTTCTTTATTCTGTATGTTTTGTGTTTTGATTATAATATGGCGAGGGGTTGGTTTTTTTTTTTTTTTGATCCAGTCTATTTGGTGTTCTGTAAGCTTCTTGAACCTTAATAGGAATATCTTTCTTTAGGTTTGAGAAGTTTTCTTCTATAATTTTATTAAATATATATTCTGGACCATTGAGCTGTAATTCTTCTCCTTCTTCTACCCATATTATTCTTAGGTTTGGTCTTTTTATCGTGTCCCAGATTTCCTGAATGTTTTGTGATGAGAATTTGTTGGATTTGCTGTTTTCTTTGATCAGTGCATTTATTTTCTCTATGGTATCTTCAAAATCTGAGATTCTTTCTTCTATCTCTTGTATTCTGTTGGTTATGTTTGTTTCTGTAGGCTCTGTTCGTTTTACATAGATTTTCCATATGCAGCTGGCCCTCGGTTTGTGTTTTCTTCCTTGCCTCCATTTCAGTTTTCAAGTCTTGCACTGTTTCCATTATCTGTTTGATTGTTTTTTCTTGGTTTCCTAGGATATCATTTACAGATTTACTCAATTCTTCAAACTTTTTGTTATTCTTCTCATCCATTTCTTTAAGGGAGTTTTTCACCTCCTGTTTAAGGGACTCTATTACTTTCATAAAGTCAATTTTTCCTACTTCTTCTTGATTAGTGTGTTCAAGTCCTCCTGTTGTAAGTTCGCTGGGTTCTGGTGCTTTCATGTTGTTTTTCAAATTGTTGGAGGAATTCTTGCATTGGCGCCTGCCCATTTCTTCCTGTGAATAATCCCCTACGGGTCTTCTTTTAGAAGTTCAATTCACCCCAATGAATTCAATTCACTCACCCCAATGAATGATGGATCTTCTGGTAGACAGTCAGGTCTCCTTGCTGGCCAAGCAGCTCGCTGACAAAGGGCCTACCTTGCTGTAGGCAGACTATTGAAACAGAGGACTTCCCACCCGCCTGGGTGCACTCAATTCCCGTTCCCAGCGCCCAAACAGGCTGAGCTGTGGGATTTTGTGGCCCCGAAGATGGGGGGATGAAGCGGGGGCGGGGCTTCTTGGTGCAAGCTGGGAAGGGACAGGAAGAGAGAGAGCGTTGTTTTTATTTTTGAAGCAGAGTCTTGCTAGTAGTCCCAGCTGAGCTCTTCCTCAAGATCCTCTTGTCTTACCCCCTCTTGTCCTGGATTCCAAGCATACACCATCTCATTAGGTCAAGGGTGTCATCCTAAGTACCTTCTAACACCTGTAAGATAGACACAGGCCTAGACATTCGCGTGATGTAATCTATCATGTTCTAACGTCTGCTTATGCAAATATTGCAGAGGTAGGAGAAGATGGCCATCAAATTGCCTGGGGATTGGAAAAGAAGGGGCATTTCTTCAGTGGCTCACCTGGGCTTCTGTCTGTTAACTAGTTCAAGTGTCCTTTTAATGGTGTCAAATTCTAATTGCTCTTAATAATAAAAACCCAGAGTCAGATATTGGGTATAAAAGTTGAAAGATCAGAAAAGTAAAGGAGCCAGCCACTAGAGAGACTTTTTACCTCTACTGAATCCTCAGGCTGAAGGGGGCAAGATCCTATCTCTATGAATATTCTACTGAATGCTGTCTCTCCAAAACCTCAGACTGCATACTTATACTGAATCCTCAGACTACATTTGAGCTCCTGTCTCCTCTTGTCTTATATTCCTCTTTTTACCCAGCCATATCACTCCTGTCTCTACCTTCCTTTGCGGGGATTAAAGGCGTGTGATTCCAAGTGCTGGGATCACCTTTGTGTGAGCTCTGTTTCTCTTTTAGACAGATTCAATCTCATGTAGCTCAGGGTTATCTTGAACTCACAGAGGTCTGTCCATCTGCCTCTGTCTCCTGAGTGCTGGGATTAAAGGTGCATGCCACCACTGCCTGGCCTCTATGACTAACAAGTGGCTTTCCCTGAACTCTGATCTTCAGGCAAGCTTTATTTGTTAGACTGTAAGCAAAATTTCAGTACATTGTCTGGTTTATAACTTTCGCTCACTGGCTTCTTGCTCTTCATACTCATCCATTTTACCCTTGTGTATCTGAATGTACATGTTCCGGACTCTTTCCACTGACATTAAATTTCTTTTGTCTCCAGTGAATATTCCAATTACATATTTAAAGTGGTTTTCAGGAAGAACACATGGGACTATTGAAAATAAAATTTGGAGATGAGATCAACCACAGGAAGAAATAAATACGATGCCACCAAGTGTAGCAGGCGCATAGTTGTTCTGGGTTCCTGACAGTAAGACTGTCCTACTATAGAAATACTTTAAATTATGGCCCCAATTTTAATGATAGATGAGAATAATAAATGTGTTGATTAAATCACACTATGAACCAATAAAATTTAAAATGCCTGTCTTCCCTAATTTGTAGAAAACTGGGACTCCTCTGTCGTGAATTCCTGCATTCACCATTCATGGCCTTTAGTCCTCAGGAGACTCTGAGACTAAAGAAGGGACTGAGTCTTCTGTATGAAGAGTCTAAGACAGCCTTTGTGGAGTTTAAGACGTGCTACGCTCATTTTGCTTGTGGAAACTTTATCTAATGATGCAAAGATGTGCTTCTTTCTTTGATGTTTCTTTTATTTAACTCTGTAAAGTTGTGTTACTTTGCCTGCCTAAGACATAGGATTGGTCTAATTAGGAGCTGAATGGTCAGTAACTAGGCAGGAGAGAGAAAAAGGCATGGATAGTAGGCAGAGAGAATAAATAGGAGGAGAAGACTAGGCAAGAAAAGAATGAGAAGAGTGAGGAACGAGAAAAGGAGAAGGAGAGGAGGATGCCAGAGGCCAGCCACTCAGCCACACAGTCAATCACAAAGGAAGAAGGAAAGAAAGATATATAGAATAAAGAAAGGTAAAAATCCCAGAGGCAAAAGGTAGTTAAAGAGAAATGGGATAATTTAAATTAGAAAGCTGACTAGAAACAAACCAAGCTAGAATAAGAGTCTCCATGTATTTATTTTGGAGCTGAGTGACAGTTTCCCAAAAAGTGAAAAAAGAAAGAAAAAATGAACAAAAACAAACAAAAAACCCAACTACACCTTTGGTTGGTTTGTTTTTTTTTCGGATCATTTTTCTTTCCCCTTGCAGTTGGCTGTCAAATGGATTAGATTAAGAAGAACCTTAAGAAACTGGCCAGGCATATGTCTGGGTGTGCTTGTGAGCGCATTTCCAGGGAGGATTACCTAAGGCGGAATGCCCATGTTGGGTTCTAGCACAAGTGTCCCACAAGTTGGAGGCTGGACGGAGCAAGAGAGCTGAGGAGAAAGCCATGACCACAAGCCTAGCTTCGTCCCTCCTCCCCTCTTCTACTTCCCATTTCTGTTCGCCTATTTCTCCCTCTATCAACCCCTTCCCTATCCTCCCCTCTCCTCTTTCCTCTCCTGTCACCATGAGGCGAGCCACTTTGCTCTGCTGTGAGCTCTCTGCCACGTTGTGTTAAATCCTTGAAAACTGAACCCAAACAAAACTTCCCTACCATGGTCTGTTTTGCTCAGGAATTCATCACACTAACTCCTGTACTCTCCATCTCTGAACCTACCATTGTTTATAGTCAATCAGCTCCATTCTTTCCACTTGGAAAATCTTGGGATGGTTCCTTGATCTTTATTCTCAGTATCTGTGTGTCAGGTAGAGATTGAGACACCTGTCTTAAATTCTTTTCATCGTTAGACTTAGGCAACTACTAGTCTGCTTTCTGAGTTCTGTGTTTACAGATTAGCTAATTTTGGACATTTCATGTAAACAGAATCATATAACATGTGGTTTGGCATCTTAGCACAATACTCTCAAGTGTTTCCCATGCTAAGGCACAGATCTGTGGTGAGTTTTTACAGTTGAATAATATTCCATTATGCAGATGTACCATACTTTATTTCTTCGCCATGGATGAACACTGAGATTGTCTTATCCTTTGGCTAGTATGAATCGAGTGCCAATTTTGTTTTCCAGTTCTTCCGGTAATATCCCTATAAGCAGATTCGCTGGTTCAGGTGGGTGATTTGGGTTATAGCTGAGGAACTGCAGTAAGATCTATCTTTTCAGACCTCTCGTCATCCCACATCATTATCTGGCTTTCCTACAAGGTGCGCAGTGCCTCTGTGGTGTGTTTCAATGTCTGCTTCCTGTTTCAGGTGGAAGTGGCTTATTCTTTTGTCTCGGCTGTTTGTAGGAACTCCCTCTGTGTAGCTTTCGAGATCTGATATAGGTGAGCCGGAGGGAAACCTTCTGTGTCAGTCCTTCGGGAAATGTCAGCCAAGTCCACACTGAGATCAGAGTCTAGTCTGCTTCCTCTAGTTGCAGATACCTTGAAATTACTGCCTGAAGGTTAGACTGTGACGAACATATCAGTATCCTCCCTGGGGGGACGTAACTGTAGCGAACCTGGGGCTGTTTTCCAAGCTATGTCAGTAAATTTTTCTCTGTGTCTTCAGCTGATGAAGTTACCCTGGACACTTTGGGCCAAGACACTCATGAAGCCATGAGTCTTCTGCATCTTTCTTGGTCTATTTCTATTGGGGGAAAAGTTGGGATTCCTGTGTATCATTCCAACCTGGTCGTTCATCTAACAAATGTTTTTTTTTTTTTTTTTAAGTGTTTAAAGGATGCTTGATACTAGTTATTGGGAGAACCATAGGTTGTGGAGCTTTCTGAAACACGATTAATAAAACTCAGAGAGAGAAATTGGGGGTCAACCTAAAGATCCTCGACCTCAGTCCAAAATGGTGATCCTGCCTCCTGGAATCTCAGAATGAAACTGTGACTGAGAGCTGCCTCCTCCCCTTTTATAATCCTGTCTCTACTTCTGGAATTAAAGGCATGAGCCACTACCGTCTGCTTTCTATGGCAAGCTAGTGTGGCTACTGGGATTAAAGGTGTGTGTTATTGCTGCCTGGTCTGTAAGGCTGGCCAGTGTGGCTGTTTAACTTTTCTGATTCTCAGGCAAGTTTTATTTATTAAAATACAAGTAAAATGCCACTACAGCTCTCAACCTGTCCTGCTGACTGAGAAAGACAATGTTTCCTAGAAGAACCAGTGAACAGCAAATACGGGTGCAGAGCCAGATGGGACTTTGTGGATATTTGACTTTCAAGCATGATTGGTTCTGCATTCATGTGTTGTTCTCTCTTCATTATTTGTATGATTATATTACTTTACAACATGTATTTGTATAATAAATCTAGAGTAAGTGCTTTGTTAAAAGTAAAATCATTGAGAACTTTCTATGGTTTTGTGAATTAAATGAAAATTCCATGGTCTGCTATTGAAAGCTTCCCCACAAAGTGTGCCCAAGCCACAGTTTGACTTTTATTGTCTACCATTTCCCTATAGAATGGAGTAAAACAATGTTTCTTCTCTGAGCAAAATCTTACTTGGGTTCCTGTTGCATATGGAGTAGATTTGCCCTTTGTCCTTCATGCTATCTGGTCACTTCCTGTTCCCTTCATCTGCAGCAAACCTTTCATTCTTCCTGGCTCCAACACTAGATCCAGCCCTTTCCCTCATATAGCCTCTGCAAATGCTGTTTTCTCTTCTACAGATCTGCTCGGTTCCTACTAATAGTTCATGGGAGTTTTGGGGAGGTGTCTGCTGATGACCAACTTAAAATAGCCCCTTTCTGCTTGTTCTAATTTCTCTTTCTTCTAATCTGTTGTTTTCATTTAGAGTAATCATTTTACACAATCGCCTTTATCTAATTGATGTGGGAATCCCCTCTGTATGCTATGAGTATGCTATATTACCATTGGTTATTAAAGAAGCTGTTTCGCCAGGCTTAGTAGAGTAAAGCCAGGCGAGAAATCTGAACAGAGATATTATAGAGAAAGTAGGCAGAGTCAAGGAGATGCCATGTAGCTAACGAGGGAGAAAGACGCTAGCCAGACCCTTACCAGTAAGCCAACACCTTGTACCGATACACAGATTAATAGAAATGGGTTAATTTAAGATGTAAGAGCTAGATGGAAATATACATAGGCTATTGGCCAAACTGTATTTTAATTAATATAGTTTCTGTGTTATTATTTGGCTCTGGGCAGCTGGGAAGTGAACAAGCAGTCTCCGATTACATCTAATTATTAATATGCTGACTTGAACATCTCTCTCCCTGCTAGACTTGGCTTCCTGAGGAAGGGCCTTAGAGCTGCTTCCTCTGCTTCTCTAATCCTCATGCACAGAATAGCTTCTGATCCTCATACACTACTCGACTGAATGAGTGACTGTGCTCTGCTGTCACCAAGAAGACACAACAACTCAAACAGGTGTTTGTGTTACAGTGGGAATGACATTTTCATTTCTGACAGTCAGCATCCAGTGCGTCACTTCAACATCCAGTAAAACTCCATCTCTCTCACTAAAGCCTTTTTTTTTTGCTTTTAAATGGGGGGGGGGAGGAATGGTGGCAGAATAATGTTAAAAAAGGAAGAGAACACCAAAAGGTAATGCCAACATCAAGGAAGCTGTAAGATGTGTAGTCAGCATGGGGCAAAAAAGCATAGGTGTCTAAGGTGCCCTTGGAGGGACATCAAGACTGGGGGTGTGTGGGTCACTTCCTGGGTGACACATAACAGGCTGAGTCAAGTGTGGAGAGCGAGAGGACAGCAGCCAGCAACTGGAAACGGAAAAAACCAGGAGGCAAAGCAAGATTAAATGGGAGTTGGGAAGCGGGAAGGGGACAGCAGAAGCTTCTACGGGGAGCAGCAGGGTGGAGCCTCCTCACAGTGCTCCCTGCATAGGTTCCTCTTCCTACGCAGCCTGAAGTGGCTGTGCTCCTTTGTTCCTCTTTCCCATGTGTCTCTGGCAGCCTTCCTCCACAACACAGGCACCAGGGGAGTGCTTACAATTGCTCCTGATCAATCTGCCTTTGAAGTCATTGATAATTGTGTTCAATGATATGTCTTACTTTTGAGAAAGCATTAATTAGTACACAGCAATCCCACTAATTTTTACTTAATAGCTAGGGAGAAATGACTGTAATGGCTGAGAGAGTTTTTTAAAAATCTCATGTCACCTCTTCTCTTAAAGTGGTTTGCTGTCTGCTTTATTGGTCTCTATTTCACAACATGAACGTAGGAGCTGGTCACTATCCCTGTGCGGAACCTACAGTGATCTGTTGTGAGGTTTCAGCTCCTGGCAGGGAAACGTTAGAACTTCCTTGCCCTTCTGTATCTTGTGGGGCATGACTTCCACTCATTTCTAAGCTCATCCTGCTTTCTCTCTGGAGACTGGCCAAACATTTGTTTTAAAAATGTGTTTCCAGTTTCAGGGATCTCAGTATACTACTATGTCTATCTTTGCTTGGGATATAGCTTGGGGACAGAGTGCTTGTCAAGCATGCTCAAGACCTTTGGTTCACTCTCCAGAACTGGAAAGACAAAGGAAGTAGACAGAAGCAATTTGAGCATAATTAATTGTTTAAAAATGTCTTCTGCTTCGTTCATGCTGAGTGTGGGCATTTCCTTCTCCATGCCTCTGCCTCCCTACTTAGGGGGAAATCCTGTGTTTCTGGGCATTAATTATCTGCCTGGACTATGGAAGTGGAAGCTTTTGGAAGCCAGGAATTTTAACATTTTACCTTTTTCTCTTCTCATGTTCTAACACAGTCTTTTGTAAAGATCCAATGACTAAAATATTTTCAGTGGTATCATTATAAAGTCAGAGTTGTTTCTTTATATAAACATTTACTTGGACATATCTATTTTATATAACATGTTATTTCAAATTACCTGTATTTCCCAGAGCTCATTTATTGAATTATTCCTATAATTTTATATTACTTTAACATTTGAATGAATGAATGAATGAAATTTATGCCCTGGCAATGCTGAAACATGCTTGGGCAGTCTGTATATGGCTACACTTGACAATTAATATAAAGAATATTTTGTATTATCTTTTAAAAATGTAAAAATATATTACCAGGCAATAAAAATGGAAAAAAATCATTGTACTGGATAGTTTTATGTCAACTTGATAAAAGTTAAAGACATCTGAGAGGAGGGGACTGTAGAAGGAGCAGCGGGCTGTGTCCCGCCACCCGGCTAGCTTTACACCTGAAATAATTACACAGAAACTGTATTCTTTTAAACACTGCCTGGCCCATTAGTTCTAGCCTCTTATTGGCTAATTCTCACATCTTGATTAACCAATTTCTAATAATCTGTGTAGCACCACGAGGTGGTGTCTTACCAGGAAGGATCTTAACCTGTGTCCATCTTGGAGAGAAGAGCTATATTGTCTGCCTCACTTCCTTCTTCCTCCCAGCATTCTGTTCTGTCTACTCCAACTATCTAAGCTGCTGTCCTATCAAAGGCCAAGGCAGTTTCTTTATTAACCAATAATATTAACACATAGATAGAAGACCCACCTCCATCAGGAGACCTCAATTAAGAATATGCCCCCATAAGATCAGATTGCAGGCAAGCCTGTAGGACGCTGTCTTAATTAGTGATCAATGGGAGAGGGCACAGCCCTTTGTGGGTGGTGCCATTTCTGGACTAGTGGTTCGGGGATTTATAAGAAAGCAGGCTGAGCAAGCCATGAGAAGTAAGCCAGTAAACCACCATAGCTTCTACATCAGTTCCTGGTTTCTGCCCTGCTTGAGTTCCTATCCTGACTGTCTTCGATGATAGAGTGGAAATATAAGCCAAATAAACCCTTTCCTCCTCAAGTTGCTTCAGTCATGGGGTTGTGTTGCAGCAATAAAAACTCAAGGGTAGCTTTTTTAAATTCTGCTTTTTTTATTGAACTCAGATTTTCTTTATATAATGCATTCTGATTATGGTTTCCTTTTCCTCCCTTTATCCCTCCCAGTTCCTCTCCAACATCCCCTCCCATCTAGATTTGTATACTTTCTGTCTTTCTTTAGAAAACAAACAGGTATCTAAGGAATGATTATAAAAGACAATCAGATTTTAAAACAATGATTTGGAATGGGACAAAACAAACAGAAGAAAGAGAACCAAAGAAAAAGTACAAGAAATTCATAGAGGCAAAGAGACACACACATTCACACACACAGGATTCTCTTTAAAAACAAAATTCAGAAGTCATAATATCTAAGCAAAGGAACATGTAAAGTTAAAATAAGTCTTAGCTCAACATTATGAAGCATTTTTATGAGGCAAAGATGCCACTGAGATCATTTTCCATCTATTCTGGAGCATAGGGCCTACCGCTAAGAGTGGTTTCTTTCTTTCCCCAATGAGGCTCCCTTGGAGTAAACAACTTGTTTTGCTTCATTTCCAAGTATTTATCAATTAGAAATAACTTATGAGTTAGGGATTAGAGTGTGAATCTGCTTCTCCCTCCAGCTGTAGGATCCAGTCTGGTGCAGACTCTATGGGCCCTGTGTATGATGCCACAGTCTTTGTGAGATCATGTGTGGCTAAGTCACTCTATGGTCCCAAGGCCTTGTCTTCTTGGTGTTCTCCATCCCCACTGGCTCTTATACTTTTTCTGCCTCCTCTTCTGCAGAGTTCCCTTACCCTGAGGGGAGGGATTTGATAGAGACATCTCATTTAGGGGTGAGTGTTCCAAGATCTCTCACTCTTTGCACATTGCCTAGCTATGGGTCTCTGTATTTGTTCCCATTCTGCTGCAGGAGGAAGCTTCTCTGAAGATGACTGCACAAGACACCCACCTATGAGTAAAGAAGCATGCTGTTAGAAGTCATTTAATTGATATATTTCTTTAGCAGAACAGTACTATTCGGTTTTCACCTAGGTCTCTGGCCTATTTAGTCTTAGTTCTTGGCTACCCAATCAGTATCAGCTATGGATTATAACTCATTGAGTTGGCCTTAAGTCAAATCAGAACTTGGTTGGTTACGCCCACAAGATTTTTGCCACTATTGCACCCACTATATCTTCCTGGCAGGTCACCAATGAAGATCAAAGGGTTTGTAACTGGATTGATGTTTATTTTCTCCTTCTGTAATCTACAGAGCACCTTCTAGTACCATGAATAGTCCATTGGAATGAAGGCTTTAGGAAGGCACCAGCTCTACTTCTCTCGTTCACTGAGTGGTGGCAGTGTTGTCTTTAGCAATAGGATCTTACCATCGTATGTGGCGAGCAACAAGTAGCCTTGGTAATAGCTTGGGTTTTTGCCGGTTCTCATGGTACCTCTTTGGCCCACAACTCAATTAGATGTAATTCCTGGTACTGGAATTTTCATTTAGTTATGAGAGATGTCCAGTTTGGGTACTGTCTTATTTGGTGATTTCACTTGGATCAACTTTTTATATGTATATATTTTAGAAAGCTTGTATTGTATTAGGTTCCCATATGACTCCTCAAATGACCCTTAGTTTTAGTTGTCCCTCCTCGTGTTCCCTCTGTTACCCTCTTCCACTCTCCCCTTTCCTTGTGATCCTCCCATCCCACACATACACTCGCCCTGCCCATTCACAGCTATCTATTCTGTTTCTTCTAGGGAGAGCCATTCCTGCCCTCTTATACCTAACATAGATTGTAGCCTGCTTATCAATGATTTAAGAACCAACATCCACCTATAAGAGAATACATGCCATATGTTTTGGGGGTCCTGGGTTACCTCAATTGGGAAGATTTTATTTTTCTAGTTCCATACCATTTACCTGTGAATTTAATGATTTCACTTTTTAAGAGCTGAGTATTGTGCAAATGTCCATTCATCTGTTAATGAACATCAAGATGGCCTTCGGTTTCTGCCTATTATGACTAGAGAAGCAATGAACATGGTTGTGCAACAGTCTCTACAGTAGAATGAAACTTCCTATGGGTATATTCTCAAGAGAGATGCAGCTTTATCATGAGGTATATTGGGTTCCAATTTTCTGAGGAGCTGCCACACCACTTTCTATAGTGACTGTAGAAATTTGCACATCCACCACCAATGGGTGAGTGTTTTCCCTACCCTACATCCTTGCCCTTGTCATCAAGGGCTGTTATTTTCTTTATTGATCTTGAGCATTATGATTGGTAGGAGATGAAATCTCAAAGTAGTTTTGATTTGCATTTTTCTGATGACTAAGCATGGTGAATATTTTTAAAGTGCTTTTCTCAGGCATTTGAGTTTCCTCTTTAGAAAATTCTCTGTTTAGATAGGTATCCATTTTTCAAAATTGGATTGTTTTCTTAATGTCCAGGTTTTTGTGTTCTTCATTTATGTGTGTGTGTGTGTGTGTGTGTGTATCAGTCAGCTATTTGATATAAAAATCTTTTTCCATTCTGGAGCCTGCTGCTTTGGCCAGATGATTGTGTTCTCTGTCTTACAGAAGCTTTTCAGTTTTATGAAGTCTCATTTATTAATCTTGTTCTTGGTGCCTGTGCTATTGGTGTTCTGTTAAGAAAGTCTTTTCGTGTTGAAATGAGTTCAAAAGTATTCCCTCATTTATCTTGTATCAGATTCAATGTATTTGGCCTTATGTTGAAGTTTTTGATTCATTTGGAGTTGAGCTTTGTGCAGGGTGACAAGTGTGAATCTATTTGGATTATTTCACATGCAGCCATCAAGTCTGATCAGTACCATTTGTTGAAGATACTGACATTTTCCAGGGTATGTTTCTGGCCAGTTTTCAAAAACAAGAAGTCTATGGGTATGTGAACTTATTTCTGTGTCTTCAATTTGATTCAATTGATCAACCTGTTTGTTTCTGTGCAAATATGTTGTTTTTACTACTTTATCTCTGTAGTACAACTTGGTATCATTGATGGTGATATCTCAAGCAGTTCTTTTATTACTCAAGATTGTTTTAGCAATCCTGGATTTAGGTTTCCATATGAAGCTGGAAGATTGTCCTTTCAAGATCTATGCAAAACTGTATTAAAATTTTAGTGGGCAATCCATAGAATCTGTAGATTGCTTTTGGTAGGATGGCCATTACTGCTATGTTAATCCTACCTATCCATGAGCATGAGAGATCTTTCCATCTTTTGATGCACCTTTAATTTTTCTTCAGTATTTTAAAGTTTTTATCCTACAAGTCTTTTACATGCTTTGTTAGAGTTATGCCAAGACATTTTGTCATTTTTGAGGTTATTGTGTATAGCATTGTTTCTCTGATTTCCCCAATCCATTTATATATAAAAAGGCTATTGATTTTTGTGTGTTAATTTTTTTTAAAATACTTTGCTGAAATTGTTCATTAGCTGTAGGAATTCCCTGGCACAATTTTTAGGGTCACTTATATGAATTGTCATATCATCTGCACATAGAGATACTTTGACATTTTCCAATTTATACTCCCTTGATCTCATTGAGTTGGTTTATTGATCTATCTAAGTCTTCAAGTACTGTATTGAATAGGTATGGAGAGAGTGGACACCACTGTCTTCTTCTAGATTTTAGTGCAGTTGCTTTGAGTTTATGTCTACTTAAGTTGATATTGGCTATGGGATTGCTGTGAAGAGTGTTTATTATGTTGCAGTATGTCCCTTAAATTCCTCTCCAGGACTTACCATAAAGGGGTGTTGGATATTGCCAAAGGCCTTTTCTGCATCTAATGAGATGATCATGTGTTTATTTTGTCTTTTATTCTGTTTATATGACATATTAAATCTATCAGTTTATGTATATTGAACCATCTTGACATCTCTGTGATGAAGCCTACTTGATTATGGCGAATAGTCTTTTTGATGTGTTCTTGTATACAGTTTGCAAATATTTTATTGAGAATTCTTACATCCATGTTCTTAAGGGGAATTGGTCTGTAATTCTCTTTCTTTGTTGGTTCTTTTTGTGGTTTAGGTATTAGATTAATTGGGTCTCAGGATAACTGTGGTCTCATAAAAAGAATTGGGCAATGTTTCTTCTGTTTCTATTTTGTGGATTAATTTGGAGCATTGATATTTATTCTTTTTTGAAAGTCTAGTAGAATTCTGTGCTAAAGTCATCTGGCCCTGTACTCTTTGGGGGTGGGAGAATTTCAGTAGGGATTACAGATCCGTTTAAATGGCTTATCTGATTTTAATTTAACTTTGGTAGTTGGTATATATTGCAAAAATTATTCATTTATTTTAGATATTTCAATTTGGTAGAGTACAAATTTTTAAATTATATCCTTATGATTCTTTAGATTTCATCAATATCTGTTATTAAATTACTATTCTTACTTCTAATTTTGCTAATTTGGATATTATCTTTCCATCTTTTAGTTAATTTGGGTGTTTGTAAATCTTACTGATTTTTCCCAAAAAACAAACTTTAACTCTTGTGTTTCTTTGATTCTTTGTAGTTTTTTTGTTTCTATTGTTTTGAATTTCAGCCACAAATTTGGTTATTTTTGCTATATATTATTTTTGGATATTATTTCTTCTTTTTGCTCTAGAGATTTCGGGGGGGGTGCTGTTAAGTTACTAGTATAAAATCTTTCTAATTTTTAAAAATGTCAGCAATTCGTGTTTTAAACATGAATCTTAGAACTGCCTTCATTGTGTCACATAGGTTTAGGTATATTATGTGTTCATTTTCAGTCAATTCTAGTTTTTAATTTCTTTCTTAATTGCTGACTTAGCTCATTTTAATTCAGTAGTGAATTATTTAGTTTCCCTGAGTTTGTAAGATTTCTGTTGTTTCTGTTGCTGATATCCAACTTTATTCTGTGGTGGTCATGTAGGTCATTATAGGTCATTAGGTCATTTTATTTTTCATGCATCTATTGAGACTTGCTTTATGTCCAAGTATGTGGTCGATTTTTGAGAAAGTTCTATAAGGTGCTGGGAAGGAGGCATATTATTTTGTGTTTGGGTGAAAAGTTCTGTAAATGTCTGTTAGGCCCATTTGGTTTAATATGTTAGTTAGCTCCAGCATTTCTCTGCCTAGTTTTTGTCTGGGTGACCTATCTATTAGCAAAAGTGGGTATTGAAGACTGCTACTGTCAATGTGTGAGGGTCAGTATGTGATTGAAGCTATAATAGTGTTTCTTTTATGAACTTGGGTACTCGTTTGTTTGGTATATAGATGCTAGAATTGCAGTATACTCGGTATATTTTTACTTTGTTGAATATGTAATGTCCTTCTCTATCGCCTATGATTAGTTTTGGTTTGAAGTCTAACTTGTCAGATATTAAAATAGTTATCCTAGCTTGCTTCTTATGTTTTCTTGGAGTATCTAATCCCATCCTTTTACCTTGAGATGCTGTTTAGCTACAATATTAAGGTGTGTTTCTCAGATCCAGTTGAAGGATCCATTTTGTCGAATCCATTCTGTCAGTCTTCTTGATGGATTGTTTTCCTTTGATGAGTATGTAATGTCCTTCTATATCTAATCTGATTAGTTTTGCCTTGAAGTCTATTTTGTTAGCTCTATTTGCTTGGAATATTTTTTTCAAACCCTTTGCCTTGAGGTAATGGCTATCCTTGATGTTAACATGTGTTTCTTGTATGTGACAGAAGGATGGATCCTGTTTCACATCCATTCTGTTAGTCTGTGTCTATTCATTGGGGAATTGAGAACACCGATATTAAGAGATATCAATGACTAATGATTACTGATTCCTATTATTTTGCCATTGTTATTGTTGTTGTTGCTGCTGCTGCTGGTGGTGCTGTGTGTGTGTGTGTGTGTGTGTGTGTGTGTGTATGCTTTCCCTCTTTTGATTTTGCTGCTCCGGAATTCTTCATTCTCTGTGTTTTCTTGGGTATCATTAACCTCTTTAGGGTAAAGTTTTCCTTCTAGCACCTTTTATAGGACTGGATTTATAGAAAGGTACTACCCAGTTTTAGTTTTATCATGTAATGTCTTACTTTATCTATGGTGATAGGCAGTTTTGCTGGGTATAGTAGTCTGGACTGGCATCTGTGGTCTTTTAGAGTCTGAAGCACATTGTCTGGGACCTTCTGACTTTTAAGCCTCCATTGAGAAGAAAGGTGTAATTCTAATAGGTCTTCCTTTATATGTTACTTGGTCTTTTTCCCTTGTATTTTTTTCATTTTCTTTGTTTTACACATTTTCATGTTGGTATTATGTGCTGAGAGGAATTTCTTTTTGGCTCCAGTCTGTTTTCTGACCTATATGGTTCTTGTATCTTTTTTGTTGTTTTGTTTTATTTTGTTTTGTTCTCTGTGTGTTGTCTTCCTTCCTTCCTTCTTCCTTCCTTCCTTCCTTCTTCCTTTCTTTCTTCCTTCCTTCCTTCCTTCCTTCTTTCCTTCCTTCCTTCCTTCCTTCCTTCCTTCCTTCCTTCCTTCCTTCCTTCCTTCCTTCCTTCCTTCCTTCCTTCCTCCCTCTTCCTTCCTTCCTTCCTTCCTTTCTTTCTTTCTTTCTTTCTTTCTTTTTCTTTCTTCCTTTCTTCCTTTCTTCCTTTCTTTCTTCCTTTCTTTCTCTCTTCCTATTGTTGTTGTTTTTATTTGTTTGTTTGTTTTGTTTTTCAAGACAGGGTTTCTTCTGTGTAGTTTTAGAGCCTGTCCTGGAACTAGCTCTGTAGACCAGGCTGGCCTCAAACTCAGAGATCCACCTGCATTTACCTCCCAAATGTTGGGGTTAAAGGCTTGGGCCCCCACTACCTGGCTTACTTCTTGTATTTTGACAGGGTTCTCCTTTTGTAGGTAGCTGATGTGAGAACTCCTTCAGCCAACAGCCTTTAAGATACCATCCCACTTTGGGTGTGGTCTCAAGAACTCTAAATGCAGATGAAAAGCATGTGCAGGTCTCTTGGTTACAGGATTCAGTTTCAAGTTCCCAGTACACACCTTTCATCTGCATTTATAGTGTATTAGACCACACACAAAGTGGGCCAGTATCTTAAAGGCTATTGGCTGAAGGAGTTCCCACAGCATTAGGTTAGGGAAATTTTCTTTGATAATTTTGTTGAAAATATTTTCTATGCTTTTGTCCTGGGTTTCTTCTCCTTCTTCTACTTGTATTACTCATGGACTTGGTCTTTCATAGTGCCCCAGATTTTGGATGTTTTGTGTCTGGATATATTTAGAGTTGATTTTTTTCTTTAAACAAGTTATCAGTTTCTTCTTTCTTGTCTCTAATGCCTGAGATTCTCTCTTAAACCTCCTTTATTCTGTTGGTGATGCTTGTCTCTGAGGTTTCTGTTCACATTCTTAAAATTTTTATTTCCAGATTTCTCTCAGTTTGGGTTTTCTTTGTTGATTCTATTTCTACTTTCATGTCTTTGTGATTACACTGATATGTGGGGTCTAAGACAGAAATCTCCTAAAAATGTAGAGATGTGTGGTTATTGGAGGTCAGGGAGGACAGCACAGGATGGAGACTTATTTAAATATTATGTGATGTATATGTGTCTCAAAATATCATAGGGTATGAAAAAATTTGTACATGTTTTGTTTTCTGTATTCATTTAAAGACACACTTAAGGGGAAGATGTTGCCTTTTCAGCTGCTTCTGGGTTAGGCCTGTGGCCCCCAGGTGCTCTTTGTAGACAGGTGTGAATGGAAGCTCCTTCCTGCTTTCAGGGTAGGTTTCTTCTCTGTAGTCCTTCAGAGCACACATATCCAAACCGTAGTGACACATAGAGGCGTTTTACTGAGGGAAGGATGCAGAAATCTTTTCTTGCTAGCTATAGGGTTGATGCGGATAGAGTATATTGTATTGGGGGACAAATTCAGATGTGTGAGCTATTTCCTCTCTTCCTCTCACTCACTGTTCCCCAGACTGCTGAGCGTGCACTTTCTCTCTGGCCTGGAGGAAGTGCATCCTGTGCAAACATGGCTCACTCTTGCAACATCTCCCACAGGACCACTGGGCTTCTTTCCAGAAAGTCCCCATCTGATGTGTGGTGCCCAGGCTCCCTAGGGTGGGATACTTTTCATGTGAATGATTTCAGCCAAACTTACAGAAGTGCTCTACAGATGGGACAGTTTCATTTTAGGAGTTGGGAGTGGGAAGGGGGAGAAAACCAAAAAGTTTCTGGAACCCTTGTGCTCCACCTGGAAACTCAGTGAGACATTTTTGATATCTGTGTATCCGAGGCACACTGTGCCATGTGCTCCTATATTTTTCATACCTGTTTAATGAACTTATGTAGAATAAGGTACTTGCTTCTGGTAGCTCTTTTTGTTATGGTGAGATCAAGGCTCAGCTCTGGTGGGTTGTGTGTCTGTGGGGATATGTATACTGCATTTACATTGCATTCATTGACCATGGAAGGCTTTCATTGTAAATTTTAGAAAATATTGTTATATGTAAAATTTCTATGTCTATTATTTTTTTCCCTTATCTATTTGAATTGTATTTAACAATGAGACTGGTGATCTCATAACTTCTGGAAGCTACTAGAACATGTGTAATAGGACCAGTGTGGGGTATGAATATTTCCCATTCCTGGTTCCTCTGGTTGGCCATGTCTGCAGACTTTCCCTTACTTTATCTTGCTGGCTGGGAGACGCATGGCTTTCAGAACACTTGTATTCATGCATCTCTGTGTCACTTATTTTGGAAGATCTCTTCTTCTTACAAGTTCTGCTCAGGGATAATAGAGATTGACTCTATCCTCCCATGAGACATAGTTCTAGCAAAATAAATATCCTTTAACTTCGAAGTCATTAGAGCATGGATCCCGCTGTGGGGTGGGAAGGAGAGGGTACCTCTTAGAGACTTCCTGTTACTTCTCAGAACATTCTCTGGGGGAATGTATTCTAGATGTGACCATGTTGGCTCAGTGGGACTAGCTGGAGACAACGCTAATGCTAAGACGATTAAAAGGAAGTTCTTGGCTGGAACCTAGTTTCTCAAATCCCGTTTTTGATTATTAAAAATACTTCTGTTTTTTTTTCCTTCACAGCTCTGCTTTTCATTTGGTTCAGGTACCCATACCATCTTCATTTTGTGTTTATGATATGGAAGATAGTTGGTATGATGGAAATCATGATGATATCAAGCATTGGAGCTGCACCTATTTGCAGGCAGAAGACAAGGACTGGCTTCAGCACAGCTCTGGCTCCACCCCACCCCCACCCCCACATCCTGTCCTGCAGGGCTGCATATCCCCTCACCCAGTTCTCCAGCCTTTGCTCACTCACATTCCTACAGTTTGTTGCTATGGTCTTATATGTTTAGACCACTATCTCAGGGTTATCAGTTATTCTTTGGGTCAAGAATTCCGGGATTTCCCTGGGAACACAGCAAAACAAGGCCGTCTGGGCTATCTTTCAGTAGGGAAGCTGTAGCAGGCGGGCTCCTGAACAGCAGCTGCAGGAATCTGGCAGAGTGGCTGCATGTGCTGCTGAGAACAAGAGTGGAAGTGAACCATGTCATGGGGGGGACTCAGAAGGAAAGCTGGGTGGGAAGGGCAGTGGACCTCTGTGTGTATGATTCACTGTAATATAATGCTCACAGATGAAGAAAACGATGATGGCCACCAAGGTGTCATATTATTTGCCCTTTCAGTAGAAATCTTAAATCAACAAACTTAATTTTTCAAATAACATGCCTTCAAAAGAAAATAAACAAAACTATTTTCATGGTGTAATTAGCAAATTCAGGTATTTTCTTTTCTATACTGTTCTTGAACCTAGTGCATTTGTGTGGGACACTGGAAGTCTACTCAAGTTGCGGTGGTGTTCTGGTGTTGGTGGTGCTATATATCTTAAGCCTTCTCTTTTTCTTTCCTTTTTTTTTGGGGGGGGGCAGAGTAGCCATCTTCAAATAGCCATCTGCCACTATTTGAGGTGAGCAGCGAGCAAACTGGGGTGAGTTGGTTCACAGATCAGTTTTCATGAGGATGCCGAGCATCTCAGTGCCTCCTAGAATCTGTCTGGTGAACCTAAGACCTTCTCAGTGTTTCACAGATTATCTGTGTCATTACTGCCAACCTCAACAGGACAGGAGCAGGCTGAGAAAACCCCTCTCAAGTTCATGGCTATTAGGATGCCTCTCATCACTGTGACAGAGGTAAGGTAGAAGTACCTCCTAGAAGGCTCCTAGTGTTTGACAACTGTTCCCCATGGAGGTGTTTTGGTTTTTTTTTTTTTTTTTTTTTTCAGCCATCTGATAGAAGAGTCTGGGAACAGTTAAATGGGGTTTGTTCCCTGATTATGAATTTTATCTGAGAAAATGACAGGTCTGGCATAAGAAAATTGCATCATTGTTCAAGGACTTGATAGATCTTTCTTTTCTTTTCTAGGTTCCTATTCTTTTTGTTCTTGTTCTTTTTCTTCTTCCTCCCCTTCCCCTTTTTCTTTTTCTTCTTTTTCTTCTTCTTCTCCTCTTCCTCCTCCTCCTCCTCTTTGTCCTCCTCCTCTTCCTCCTCCTCCTCCTCCTCCTCTTCTTCTTCTTCTTCTTCTTCTTCTTCTTCTTCTTCTTCTTCTTCTTCTTCTTCTTCTTCTTCTTCTTCTTCTCCTTCATTTAAGTTAAAGTTAGGAGTTTAGGGTTTAGGAACCTATCCTGCTGCCCATGGGCTTGACTTGATCAAGGAAACACAGAAGTCTCTGTTTTGATGGAAACAGGGTTACATATAATTGAGGATTAACCAATGTCCAGAGCTCTTGGACATTGGGAATATGGGGAAGCTAAGTATAAGTCTTTGCAGTGCTGAGAAAGTTAAGTCTGTAAACTGCACATCTGAAACTCACCTTTCTGATGGGCACCATAGGAAAAGGCAGCATTAGGCACTCTGAGGAAACCAGATTCAAGCATGCCTGCAAGGACAAGTTCATCTTTTGAGAGATGCTTGCCTGGAGGAGAGTGGATGGTCTGGAGTCCCAGCAGGCATTTCTGTTGAGCATTCATCACATGCTTTGTGTCTTCCTGAATACTTGTGCAGTCCTGGGCTTTTTTTTTTTTTATTAACAAGTGGATTTAATTTCCACTTTGTCAGACATTCTCTTAGTTAAAGATAATCTACTTCTTCATTATGTGCTATATGGAAAAAGATCAATTCTCCTTCTGGGAGTTTGAAAATGAGGACTACAAGGGCTCAGCAGGGTAAGGGTCAAGGCCCATATCCATGGGGAGCGGGCTGATTTGCTCCAAGAAGCCTGGCGGTTTGTGGGTGGGTGATTCTTAACTATAATGACCTCATTTCCACTGGGCCTTATGTCTTATGGTAATAAGCTAGGCAGGTACAACTTCAGTTAGGAAATCTGCATCGAAGCTGTGGTCTGCGCTTTCCCACAGGCATGCTGATAGGCAAGATGGCTGGCAGTTGTGGAAAAGAGTCTCAAATGGCAAAAATGTAGTTTCAGTGGCTGCTCCAGATAATTGCCGCTGGAGGGCGGATGCATTTGCTGGAAGCTCGTTTCATTGGCAGATGCCACTGTGGAGCCTGGGTAATCTGTGTCTGAAGACTGATCCTACTCTCAAGTCGGACAGCACATGGTTTCAGACTTAAGAATTACTTGACCAGGTCAGAGGAAACCTATCAGAATCTACTCCCTCATCAGTGTTGTTCAAAGAAGAACTCAGCCAGTCAGAGCTGTGCTAGCGAGAGCTGAGCGCTTCAAGCTGCACTTCGTCTTTTGCCCCAGGGTATCTTTCTTTCCACTCTTGTCTGTCTCCCGGGGCTGCAGAGAAAACTGGCAGGTGAAACTGCTGCATCTGTGAAGCTTGGGCACAGTCACTCTCCACGCGACACTCAGGTACGGGAGCCCAGGAAGGGTTTACAGTTGAGATCTGAGGAATCGTCCTGTCTCAATAGACCACTTAGAGATACCGCTGGGTTCCTGGATAAGGCAGCGATGACAGGGGCCTTAGTTGCAAGACAAATCAAAGCAGGACTAGAATCTGAGAACCAAGGTCCCGATTCCGGCTGAGCCTGCGTCCCGTGTTCCCTTCTTCACTCTCAGCAAAGCTCATAAGCCATCATAAGCTTAGTGATGGTATCTCCCGCTCCAATCCATCGCTCCTAAGCTCACGCTCAACACTTAGTGCCCTGCGCTCTCCCCGTGGAGGCGTTCACAGGCTTTTCCTCCCTTATGTCATTGTCACCTCAGCTGTTGTCTGAACCTAGTGAGGACAGCAACATAATAACTGGCATATTATGGTGCTTGCTTGCTGAATGGCAGGAACCCTCAAGTACTTCACGGCTGTCAGCTCATTCCTGCCAGGAGCACACTATGTGGAGACTCGACAGGTACCCCCATTCCACCGGGCTTGAAACCAAAAGCCATCCACGAACTGAGATAGTCTGAGCATGTAGTGGCAATCCTTTAAGATTGGGGACGAGCTTAAGTGTTTTTTTTCTTTTCTGTGGAAACAGGCAGAGGCATACTGGCTACCGGAGACTGAGCTCACATGGGAACGGTGAGCAGTGTACGTTTCCTTCCCACAAGTCAGTGCAAGGATTCCGCATGGGTCAACATCCCTGTCTGTCACAGACTGCCTTTCAGGTCCCGAGGCTCATAGTCACCACTGTTAGGTTGCAGCTCTTTACCTCACTCTCTCTCATCTCCTCCCTGCCAGGAACAGAAAAGGTTTGGTCTTGAGCTTAGCCCCAAGGGTTGACTGGGTACCTGGAAAATCATGTAGAGGGAAAGGTAGGGGCTTGAGTTTTGACTGAGGGAGAAGATGCCTGTGTGGCTTGTGGACCCAACCTGGGCCAAGAGGGACTGCTACTGCTGTCCCTAAGGGCAGGTTTCCAAATGTATCATTTTATGAACTTCTAGCAAGCACCAAGCTCCCATGCAAAGCAGTCTTTAGGTACCGCTTGTTACTGTTAGACAGGTATTATTATTCGTTTGCAGTTTGCTAGTTGGGTATCCTTGTATCAGTGCCCTCCAAGCTGATGCAGATCGGAAGCCTTGTGGGCGAAAATGGAGAAAGGTATTATGGAAAAAAATGCAAGTATACATCACTAAGGACTGTATTTATGTCCCTGCATTAGTAGTGGAATATATGCATATTAGCGTTTGCTCACTGTGGGAGCAGGCAATGGTGACATGGACCTACTGTCTACTGAGCACAGAGTTCAGGTTCTATAGAAAGGGAACTGGCTAGAGACCCACCATTTTTCATGCAGCAGCAGGTCTCACTGCTTGTATTAAGATTTTAAACCTTTTAGTGCATCACTGAATTTTATACTGCTTGATGTGTGCTTTCTCCATTTAAATATAAGGGCCCTGTAACCCACCAGACTTTAGGAAAACCAGTTCTTGTCTTGGAAGTAAATGAGGTAGACAGTTGACCAGAAAAGCAGGACAACGCAGGTCGTGCCAGTAGGGGTTTTGCGCCACATAGAGTGAGCAGAGCTTATCTCTTTCTGGTGGAGCATCTTGAGAAAGACTCCCTGGCTGCAAAAACAACAGGTTAACCACCTTCTGCCACAGTGCCATGACCCAGAATGCAGCGAGCAGGAATCTAAGGCACACTCCTTAGCTCTCGTGTGTCCAAAGCGATTATGGAAATGGTGGTGGTGGATCTCAATTACTTCCACATTGTCTGGCTCTGCTCCAGGATTGCCACCCCCCAACCCCCGCCTGCCGTTCTTCTATTCTTTTCATATTCAGTCCCTGTGGGGCTGTCTCTCAATCAGACGTGGTTTTGTAAGACTCACAGTTTTCAGAGAGGGGAGGGGTGGTTCAGGCATTATGTAGATAGATTTTTTTTTTTAACGCTCATTGTTCTGCTGAATCTGAACAAAGCGGCAACTTTTCCTGAGCTCACCAGCCTTCTAGATTCCTTCCCCTCAAATACTTTCATACTTCCGATTCTTTAAAACTAAAGGAGGTCCAGTCAGGTTACTTTTTATACTTTGCACATCTCAGCTTCGGCTCAAGCTGTGCCCTTGGTAGATGGGCAGGAAGGAGTCTGTTGGAGGTGAAACTCTGGCTCCCAAGGGTGAATGAATCCTCTAGCACTAAAACTCCAGCTCATTTTAAGGTTTGGAGAGAGAACTATATCAGTTGCTATATTGCACGAGCCTGCAATATGTACTCTATAACTCTTCCTGTGCAAAGCATTATGAATAGATCAGAGGAGGCCCTGGGGCCCCCTGTGGCTGCCTACTTAAGGCTCTTGCCTTCTTCTTTCCCCTTTGAAGCACGAGCTTGCCTTTTAGGACTTTATGCACTGTGGGCAAGAGGCCTTACCTCAGTATCTCACCTGCATTATATTTTCATGGGTATTATGACAATACCAACTTTATACAACCATCTTGAGAATTTAAAGGACAAATTTATGAAGAATATTAGGGCAGTATTTGGCGTGTGTTCTGTGCAATAAACATGTTCACAATCATATTAATCATTGTTGCTCTGTTTTTTTCTTCTCCTTGGTGCTGATCATAAATGAACACATTGTCCATTTTATTTTATCTCTTTTGTTGTCTGCCTTATCAGAAGGGCAGCTCTATAAGCTAGAGAGCTGGTACCCAGTAGGGAGCAGATATCTGGCAGGTAGTCAGGATCTAACAGATGGCAAAACAATGCATAAAAGTTAGTGAAGAAAAAAAGTCTGTGCAATTCTGAATAGGCATCAACTTGAGATGCTATTTTCCCAGCCCTCCTGAAATGCCAGGAATGCAGCCCTCTGGGATTTGAAGTCTTTGGACAGGGCTGATATAGACCAAGCTTCCTATTAGAAGAGAATCCTTTGACTGGTCTGGAACATCAGCTGAGGAGCAAGGAACCTGGATGAAAAGAACCCAAGTATTCACAGCACCGAGAGCAACAGGCCTGGACAGAAACAGTTTTTCGGAAAAAAAAAAAAAAAAAAAAAAAAAAAACCATGCTGTAGATGTAGCTATAGTCTGGGCCTTAGAGTTTCTCAGCATTGACTCAGGAGAAATCTAATCTGACTGCCTTTGTTCTCCCCCCCCCCCCCATTTCTTTTGTAAAAAGTCACCTATCTCTGAGAGTTCTAATGAAATCGCCAGTACCAAGTCACAAAGCTCTTCATGGCTCCGTGGCTTCAGAGTCATCCTGGAGCTAGCCGAGGGTACACAGGACATCTACTTAAGAAGTAGAATCTAGTGAAGATGGCAGTCCAGTCCCATTCATTCTTCAAACAGGACTCATCTATGTGAATATGGAGCTCCTTAAAGGTAAAGGTTAAATGAGTGAATGTGGCATGATTTTCTCTCACCAGAAAACACAATGTGAGTCACCTGGCTCAGAGGACGAGACATGCCTGAGAGATTTCGACAGCATTCCTGGAGGGACCTGGGAGATAGTAACCCATCTTTTCGGAAGGAGGTGGAGATACAAAGAGATGGGCAACTTGCCAGAATCCATTGGATGCCCAATTAGGAACACGAGCCTGCAATTTGGAGAGAAAGGAGTGCGATTTGGTGAGTTTCAAAAGCAGACGCGCACAGTGGGAAAACCTTTCACAAGACCCTTATCCCCATGTGACGGAATGATCGGCTAGATTTTAAAAGCCATGGATGCAGTAGTGTGACTGTGTGGGTCTGGCCCCGCCTCTACTCACTCAGGCTAGCGGCCCCCCTCCCCCCACTGGCACCTCCAGAAGCACTGTCTTTGGAACATTTCCTCTCATCTCCATCCTGGGGTTGTCACATTTCTCGTTGCCACCCATTCGGCAGCTTGTTTCCCTTTCTTCCTGCAAACTGATCTTAGCCTGGACCCCTGCACACGTACTTGAAGTTTCCACCTGGAACGCCCCACTCATGGGTTGGTTTTAAGTTCCGTTTATAAGCTGACAATGTCTAAACCTTGGCTTTCCTTCTTTTGCCTGTTCTTAGTGCCACTACCTCACACAGTCACCTGTCTCTTTCCACGTTCCTGGAGTATTTCGTGAAAGCATCTAAGTGACCAGGAATATAGCCTAAGCGACTGCATCCTTCTGCCCTAGCATTCTTGTCTCAGGAAATGAGACCACCACCCCCTCAGTGATGCCGAGTGGAAACAATGGTGCTTGTAAGATTCCTTCCGCTCTCCAAGTCTCACTCCCCCACACACAGTCTGTAGTCTGTCAGTGAGTATCGTTTCCTCCCCTTCCGTATGCCCATGGCATCCTCTGCCCATCCTGTCCAGCCCATACTGGCAACAGGACCTGTAGTCCTTTCCTTGTCTCTCGAGCCTTCACAGGAGAGTTCCTAGACAGCCTTTAGAAAGTGTGGTCAGCATGGTCAGCAGTCTGCGGAGAGCGTTCTGGTTAGTGAGATCTTTGCCATGAAGGCATGAACACATGAGTTCAGGTACCCAGCAGTCTCATAAGAGCTGCGTACTACAACTTATATCTATAACCCCAACACCAGGGAGTGGAGGAGGAATAGAGACAGGTCTTCCAGGGCTCACAGGATGGCCTGTTTGGGCAAAATATGGAGTTCCAGGTTCAGTGATAGATCCCATCTCAAAAAGTAGGATGGAGAGCACCTGAAGAAGAGACCTAACACCAACCTTTGACCTCTATAGGCACACATGGACATACACACATGTATATACATCTATATGTGCATTGTGCATACTACACAAACATATACACATTTACAAATACACCACAGACACAAATACACCACAGACACAAATACACAACCACCACCACCACCACCACCACCACCACCACCACCACCACCACCATACCACCATCCATCAGATGGATGGTAGTCCCAGGATAGGACCACAGGCTTTCCTGTAATATTGTATGGTCTCTCAATTTCCTTCCTAGAGTACAGGATTCGCCTTCATGTGGTCTTTCTGGGCAGTGACATAAAACATAATTCTTGATGACTCATGGTAGATGACCATCCCTTTTCTCAGACAGCATCTATGCATTGAGTACAGAGGTGAAAATTACATACACAGCCTTAGTGCAACCCTAGTGAAGCAGCACACTGCATTTATTAAAGGAACAAGTGGATTCTCATTGGAACCCCATTCTGTTTTGTTCACTCACTGCACACTGAGAAGACCAGTCACTATGACAGGTGTCTCCTAGAAGGGAAGGCACAGGCTGACAGCCTCTAAGGGTCCGAGAACCAGGTTTACTTTTCTTTGGATGAATGATAAAACAGTATGTTCTAGAAGGCAGCTCCCAGGACAGGATGAATGGGCTTCTGTCTTTCCAAATGCCTCCCCAGAAAGGTGATAGGTTGTCTGGGCTTTGGGGTTTTTACTGGACCTGGTGAAGAGGAAAAATTATGTGTCTACTTCTCTCTCTGGAACTCTGTGTTTTCTCTGCTCAGAGTAACTAGAGCATTGATTCAGAGTTCCCTCCATCCCTGGTGAATGCCAAGACTCATGTTCTGTGCTTGCATGAAAGGGGATTACAGTAGTTCGAATGAGAGTGACTTCTCTCTAGAAGCTTATGCTCATATATTTAAGTACTTGAACCCCAGTTGGTGGACATTTAAATACTTAGGGACCAAAGAGGTGTGGCCTTATTGGAAGAGGTGTGTCACTGGGTTTAGGCTTTGAGCCTAGAAAACCCATGCTCTTCTCAGTTCGATCTCTCTGCCTCATGCAGATGTAAGCACTCAGCTATTTGCCTAGTGCCATGCTTGCCTGCTGCCATGATGATCGCAGTGCCACCCTCAGAAAATGTAATCCACCAATAAACTCTTAATTCTACACATTTCTTTGGTCATGGTTTTACTTTTCTATTGCTGTGAAGAGACATGAATAAAAGAGATTTATTAGAAAGGCTGTGGTCCAAGTAGTCTGTATCAACTGTCTCCTGATGGAAAGACCAAGAATCCTGTAGTAAAGTTTACAGTACTGAATTCCTCAGCAGTCCCAGTCTGGTGCTGGAGTCCCAGAGGATTCCTAGAGACCTGCTGTCTTCAGTCTATATTGGAATCCTGAAGAAGTAGGCTCTAATATTAGAGAAGGAATGCCCCAACAGCAAGATTTATACACTTATCGAGAGAAAGGCCAGACAGAAGCAAGCAGAAGCTTTCTTCTTCCATGTTCTATATTCTTCCACATTCCAGAAGGTGTAGCCCAGATTGAGACTGGGTTTTCTACCTCACATAAGCCATCAAGAAAATTCTTATAGGCTGTGCAGATGCTTGAGTTTTAGTTGATACAGTCGTAGGCAATTTGGCAACCATGGTTGGTCCTCACAATGCTCTAGATCACTGGTTCTCAACCTGTGGGTCGAGAATTCTTTAGGTCACATATTAGATCTCCTCCATATCAGATATTTACATTACAATTCATAATAGTGGAAAAACTACAGCTATAAAGTAGTAATGGAAAATGTTATTATTGGGGATAACCATAACAGAGAGAACTGTATTAAAGGGTTGCAGCATTAGGAAAGTTTTTCCCTGGTCTAGAGCTTTGTTAGTCAGTGGCACACAGTATATATGTACTGGTCCTGGGGATTCTCATCTGAGGTAGAATCTGAGCATCACCCTTGTGCTGACTAGTTTTATGACCACTTGACACAATCTAGCCTAATTTTTAAAGAGACAATAAACCTCAATTTGTAGTCAGACTTTCTTTCCCACCCTCAAGTTCCCAAATAACCAACACAGAGACTTAATATTACTTATAAATTCTCAGACTTGTTACTGGATCACTCTTACATTTAAATTAACCCATATTTCTATCTACGCTTTGCCACATGCCTTGGTAACTTTTCTCAGTATGACATGTCCATCTTGCATCTCTTTGTGTCTGCTCGTTACTCCTCAGACTTTGCTCTTCTTCCTCCCAGCATTCTCAGCTTGGTTCTCCCACCTAACCTTTTGTTCAGCTATTAATTAACTTCTCTATTAAACCAACCCCAGTGACATATATTCACACAGTGTTAAGGAATAGTCCACATTTCCCCCTTTTGTCTAATTAAAAAAGGTTTTAACTTTAACGTAGTAAAATTGTATGCAACAAGTAATTATTGATGGAGGAGGGTCATGTGTTACTTTCATTGGTTAATAAACTGCCTTGGCCCTTTAATAGCACAGAAAATTAGGTAGGCGGAGTAGACAGAACAGAATTCTGGGAGAGAGAAGACAGACGCTTCAGGCAGTCACCATAGTCAGTCGCCATGCTTCTTCTCTCCAAGACAGATGCAGGTTAAGATCTCTCCTGGTAAGCGACCACCTTGTGGGGCTACACAGGTTACTAAATATGGGTTAAAGGAAGATGTGAGAATTAGCCAATAAGAGGCTGAAACTCATGGGCCAGGCAGTGTTTAAATGAATATAGTTTCTGTGCAATTATTTCGGGTGTAAAGCTAGCCAGGTGGCGGGACACAGCCCCCGCCACTCCATCTATAAATTATAGTTACAATATCCAAACCATTTGTATTTGGAAAAGTTAGAGAAACTATCCCATTACCTATTTTAACTTTGTAAGTCTGAGTTTTTCTATTTAATTTACCTTTTATCATAACTAAGGGAAACTTTAACTATGACTATCTAGTCTTCAACTCCATCAAAGACACGAGAAGGGTGAAATGTTACCTAACCGCAGGAACATCTGGTTGCCTGAACAGTCACCAAAAGTTCTTCTGTAATATGGGGCATCCATTTTTGGCCTGCAGGCCTAGTATAACTGCAGACTTTTCTGAAAAGCAGGGAATTTTAAAGAACTGTCCTACCTTGTCTTGACAAATTTGGCACTTTCTTTTGTGTCCTGTTGGTCCCATTTGTACAGGATATTGTCAGCAATTTTTTTTTTGTCCAAATGGTTAGCCTTTCCCATAAAGAAAGCAAACTCCATATGGAGGTTCCTCGATGTTCATCTTCTTTTCTGAAGCAGATCTGTGATATTGGGGGCAGATGTGTCTCACTGTCATAAAAAATCATATTCTGTAGGTCTTTGAAGTACTTGAAGACCACCTATCTATCTAAATATATCTGTGTATAACCTTGAAACCATACCTAATATGAATCTAAGGTTTACTATTTTTGATGACTACTAATCTATATTTCTTAATTATATATTACATTTTAAATGATCTCCATAAACACAATATTCTAAACAAGAGAAGAAATATGCATACAGCATAACAAAATTAACTTTAAATTTGTATCAATAAGTCAAAATCCATATAAATGTAAAATATTTTAGACTAGTAGTTGTTAGTCTACCCTTTTATCCCATCATTTCTTTTTCTGGTTTTTCAAGACAGGGTTTCCCTGTAGTTTCTAGAGCCTGTCCTGGAACTAGCTCTTGTAGACCAGGCTGGCCTCAAACTCAGAGATCCGCCTGCCTCTGCCTCTGGAGTGCTGGGATTAAAGGAATGCGCCACCACTACCCAGCCTATCCCATCATTTCTATATCTCCCTTTTTCTTTTCAGAATGAGATCCTTGAACCTAATATCCTTTGTTCAGCTTTCCTTTGAGATTTACCAATAACAACTTGTAACCAATCTGCTTAAATAATAATAAATATCCATAACCCATCTTTTGGGAATGTGGGCATCATTTTCTAGAATACTCCCTGTGGTTTGGGGGCACTGACATCTTTGGGAGAAACAAGAAAATCATGATATTTGTTAAATCTTGGTTGGAGTAGTCTGAGACTGGATCATCTCAGACAGCAACCTTGAAACTGTTCTGGATGCTGGATCATGCTGTGGGATAATGCTTTTGTACACTGTAAATATTTGCCACTCATACAAGTTTAATAAAACACTGATTGGCCAGTAGCTAGGCAGGAAGTATAGGAAGGGCAACCAGACTAAGAGAATTCTGGGAAGAGGGAAGGCAGAGACACAGTCACCAATCAGACACAGAGGAAACAAGATGAGAATGCCTCACTGATAAAAGGTACCAAGCCACGTGGTTAAACATACATAAGAATTATGGGTTAATTTAAGTTGTAAGAATGAGTTAATAATAAGCCTGGACTAATAGGCCAAGCAGTTTATAATTAATATAAGCCTCTTTTTGTTTCTTTGGGACTGAATGGCTGTAGGTCCAGGTGGAACAGAAACTTCTTTCTACAGGTTCGTCTACATAGGCCATCTGTTTTTTTATTGGTTTCTGTTCCCTTTGTTCTGAAAATACATAAACTTTAAAAGGTAACGTACATATCTGTATTAATATGTGTATTGCACATAATTCAGCCAAAGATGATTTTTTGTTTTATGTTTGAGCAAGTAAAATATGCGTTTCATGTTTTGTAGTTTTTCTAGGTTTATTTATTTATGTCTGGAGCCATGATTTTCAGGGGATCTTCCTTGATCAAACCTGATCATCTTTAACTTTGCAAGAATCCACAGACTTTCATTTCCTGTGTTAATAAAAGCATAACCTCTTACCCAAAGTAACATATCTTTTGACTTCCATTTTGAAGTCAACACATTTTAAATATATATAGATTGGTTTAAACTAGCAGTTTTCATAATCCAATATGTCTGAGCAGCTGTCATTCTTTCATTAGCAATAAAAAAATCTAAAGACAACACAATAACATACAGAACCCATAATCTGTATATTTTTCATCTTTATGTGGCTTGTTTTTTTTTTTTATTTCTCTATTCCTTCTTAAAGGACTTCATAATTTTAAAACTATGTTTTTAAACTAAGACTGTATATACTATTTTTTCTCTCTCCCAAGCCCTCTCCCAATCCCATGTATATTTTTAAACACACTGCAACATACTTAGAGGCCTTTTCTCTGTCTGTATCTGTTTTACTGAGCTTGTGTATTGTTTTTTTGATTGCATGAGGCTAATCTTAGACTGTTATGTCAGCTACTGGCATTGCTCATCTTAGCACATGGTAGTAGCACATGGTAGTTGGTGGCTGACTCTCTCCCATAGGCAACTGCCAGGAGATGCTTTCTGTATTGTGGCTGGTGTAAGAAACTGCAGGAAACTGCCACATGGTTTATCTCATGGCCCATGGGCAGCTCAAGCCCACAGGCAGTGGCCAGGAGGTGCTTTCCTGTACTATAGCTGGTATGAGAGACATAAGACTAGGAAGCTTCTCTTGGCTCCATTTTTGTGTGACTAGAACCCTTTTATTTTCTTTTAAGGTTTGTTAAGTTTTATGTGGGTATTCTGACCCCACATTGGAATGCCATTTGTTGGCAGGTTTCTGTCCCACAAGAAGCCCCCATATAAACACACTGAGATTTTTATTAATTATAAATGCTTGACCAACAGCCCAGGCTTATTCCTGGCTAGCTTTTACATTTAAATTAACCCATATTTCTATTTACACTTTGCCATGTGGCTTGGTACCTTTTCTCAGTATGACATGTACATCTTGCTTCTCTCTGCATTTGCTGGCTACTCCTCAGACTCTGCCCTTCTTCCTCCCAGCTTTCTCAGTTTGTCTCTCCCACCTAACCTTATTCTGTTCAGCTATTGACCAGTCAGCTTCTTTAAACTAACCATAAGGACATATATTCACACAATGTAAAGGCATATTCCATATCAATTATGTAAAATTGCCACGAAATTGGCCTTTGGAGAAGCCTGTGGTATATTCTCTTGATTGATTTTTAATGTGGGAGGGTCCACCTCAATGTTGGCAATAGTACTTCTGGGCTGGTGGTTCTGGGTTCTATAAGAAAACAGGTTGAACAGGACAGTAGGCACAATCCTCCATGGCCTCTGCATCAGTTCCTGCCTTGAGATCCTGCTTTAACTTACTTTCATAATGGACTGGGATCCTGATAAAAACATTTCCTACCAAACTTGCTTTGATCATGTTGTTTTATCACAGGAATGGAAACCCTAAGACAAGGTGTGTGTGTGTGTGTGTGTGTGTGTGTGTGTGTTGGGCAAAGAACAATGATGAGTAATACAGACAGAAATGAGAAGCAATGAACTCTAGAGAAAGGGAGTCCCCTGTTGGAACCAGCAGCCAGAGTGCATTGGGCATCTGTTGGTGAGGACCAGGAAGGACACCATAGGGTCTGTTGAAAATACAAAGAAGGGAGTAGACTGGAGCCAGAGTCCTTTGCAGGACCAACTCCAAGCCAGGGACCTCTGCAGGAGGATACCTTAAATAAATGTGCTTCCATATTTGAGAGTTTTGTTAAGAACTATTTTGTGTTTTATCTTCCGTTTTGTCCTATGGGAGCTCCACTAGTTGACTCTCTTTGATCCACCTTTTTGATTTTTCCTTTTAAATGTTTTGAAAAGCACTTTCTTGTGTTCTGGAACCAGGAGATATTCCTGATGTCTTTCCCAGTCCAAGTCAACAACCCTATCTGAGTGCCCTGATTCTCATTGATCATGGGAAGGGTCTTGGTGTGTACTGTGTACATGTTGCTCTTGTGTCCTCTTATCCTATGGAAAAGTAAGGGGTGTGTGTGTGTGTGTTGTGTGTGATGACAAAATATGCATATATTTATACATATTTCTGTGGGTAACCAACTCCATTTAATTTAAACAAAATAGGATTTTAGACCCAGTCTCCAGCTACCCATCAGCATAGTCCCCCTTAGACTTTTGCTCTCATCCTGTGTGTGCTTCCATGACAACAGCAGGTGCTGGCTGTGACAAAACACTGACAAATTTTATGTTGTCACAGTTTCAAGGCACAGCCTGCAATGGTGGGGAAATCATGCTGCTGGGAGTTTGAAGCTGATTGCGTTACATCTCTAGCCAGGAAACAGAATGAGATGAGTGCTTACGCTTAGTTCACTTCCTCCTCGTTATACAATAATTCCAGCCCAGGGAATGCTGCCACACATAGTGGTAGAGTCTTCCCACCTCAATTACACTAATCTGGGTAATCCTCCACAGACATGCCCAGAGGCCCTTCTTCCAGGTGATTCTCGAGCTCATCAAGTTTATAGTTGTGACTGACATGATGTTTGAATGGAGACACAGCAGCAGCAGCTGTATTGTGTTCCACAACCTGAATTCCACAAGAATCAGCCTTAGCAAATACAGTGGAATGCCTTCAGTCCTATGGATTTTGCTCATGTTCAGAATTACCTGTTAGCACCCCATTTGTCCCAAGTCCTTTCAGTGAACTGTAATATACATAGGTTTTTTTTTTCTTACATTCTTCACTCCATTCTTTAGCTTCCTGGTTAATTTTAGTTTCACAGTGACACTCATTAAGGTTTACTCTTCGATCTATAAAGTCAGTCCTATGGGTTTAGTTGGGTAGGACCAGGCATTCAGTCACAATAGTGTATTCTTATCAGTTTCACGCGTGGCTTAAATGCTTGTTCTCTACTTTTTGAAATCTCACTGCTACCCTCAAATCTAATCAGTGATAATTTTAGAATCCCTATATTCTGGCCATATTTAGAATGTTATGTAACTACAGTCACACAGTATATTAGACTAACCTTTGCTATGCAGTTATATGCATTTAAACTCTTCTGTATGCCTTTTTCTGTGACTTGAATTCTTTTTGTTGTTGGATAATATTCCATTCCTCTGAAGAACCAGACCTGTTTGCCTTCTCCCCAGAGTTTCTTCTCTTGATAGCTATGAAGATTTTGTGAACAATTATATACAAGATTTTTTTAAAAAACTTACTTCTTTATTACATGCATATAAACTCTCAAAAGTGGGACTTCTGGATTTTATCTTATGTCTATGTTGAACTACAAAAAAGTTTCTGAAAAAGGCCTTCCTTTTGGAGAACATACCACTTGCTTACAAGCATTAAATGAAAGCTTCTCAGGTTCTTGCCAGTGTCAGGTTTCAGGAAATCAGTCCTTAAGTAGCCATAATGATATCTCATCAAATTTAAAATTGCATCTTAGTAATGAAAGTTTAGTTCACATTCTATTTGTTTATAAATCTTGGTTGAATTGTGTCCAGAACTTTCACCTACCCTTCATTTACTGATGTAAAGTTGCTGTGTTTTGAGAATTCCTTAAAAACACTGGGCACTGAACTAGAAATCTGGCTTGAAAATATTTCCTCTTAATTTATGATTTACATCCTTACTACTTGATTTTTAAAATTTTGGTAGTTCACTTTTAATGGTCGGAAGTGGCAGCATGGGGGTTGTGCACCTGCTCTCCTGTGAGAAACAGCCTTTAGCTATTAGTGGAGCAATGGTGACTGGCCTTTTGTTGTATACTTCTTTCTAAATATTATCTAGTTTCACTCTTTTACCATCCCTCTGTTTGGTGTGTGACATTTCTGAGAAGTAAGACTTTCCGTGTTAATTTTCTGGCATGCTCTTGGTATTTCAAATGATCTAAGAAGTGCTGTCCTAATTACTTAGTAAAATGAACTTTTTAAATAATTACAGAACACGTACAAGAACTTCCACAGAATTCTTTATAAAGGACAACATGTCATACTTTAGTAAAGGTTTGGAAGCTAAACTAATACATTTGTGCATTCTGAATAATATTTTTGCTTGAAATGAAGCTGTAACGATCATGATACTTGGCATATAGCACAGTCCTCTGTGCTTTGTACTGGCATGCATGACTTTGAAAACAAGATTTAAACAGGCACAAAACTTTGCTATCTGTATTAATAATAAAAAAGTCCATTTAATTTACATCCTTCTGTATGACTGACATGCACAGCATTTTACATGAATTTTTCAGTTTATTTTTCATCTTTATCTTAAGCAGTGGCCATACTCCCAAGTTACAGTGAAGGGCACCGTGCTCAGGCCAGATATTTTGAACTGGAAAGTAATAAACAGAGACTATTTGGACATTGCGAAGGAGTCTTTTAAAGATGCCATTTAGACAAGAGGAATACATGATGGAAGGGTTCATGGAATAACTACTACTATTCTTATCCAGGTTAAGAATTACAGATTCACAGAACTAAAATGAGTCTTGGAAATCTCATGGGTAGTGTTCAGACACATGTCTGCATTTTGGAATCATGTAGAGATCTGACAAACAGCACAAGTACCCTGACCCCCCAGCTCCAATCTAATGTTCATAACCACCCTATGGCATGTGATTTCAAGACTTATCTTGCTGCTGAGAGATTCTGACTTTATCTGCTGAGGTAGAATTTTTTTTCTCTCTGTGTCTGTTTCTGTCTCTCTGTCTCTCATTCTTTCTGCATGTGGTGAGGTAAGATTTAACTGTGTGGCCAGGTTGGCTTCCAGTTCATGATTTTTCTGTCTCAGCTTCTGTAGTGTTGGCATTAAAGGTGTGTACTACCATGGTTTGCTGAGTGTAAGATAAACTTTAAATTCCCACATGACTAATGTACAAGTTGAGAACACTGATGTTATAGTTTGGATGCTGAATGACCAACACAAGCCCATGTTGTAATAAATATTTTATTATAGAGTTGGTGTTAACAAAAGATTGTGGAACTTTAAAAGAACGGAATCTTGTGATAGGTTTTAGGCCATTGGAGATGTGCCCTTAAAAAAAATTTACGACTCAAATTTCATTCTCCTTTACTTTTTATTCACATTTCAGTCACAAGCTGAACAACATTGCTCCACCATGCTCTCTTGGTACATGACCAAAGTAATGGACTGGAACCTCCAAACTGAGAATTGAAACAAATTTCTGTCTTTATAGATTTATCATTACAGGTTTTTTTCACCAATGAGAAACTGACTAACACAGAGTGGATTTTCAAAGTCCTTTGAGGGGCTGGAGAGATGGCTCAGAGGTTAAGAGCATTGCCTGCTCTTCCAAAGGTCCTGAGTTCAATTCCCAGCAACCACATGGTGGCTCACGACCATCTGTAATGGGGTCTGGTGCCCTCTTCTGGCCTGCAGGCACACACACAGACAGAATATTGTATACATAATAAATAAATAAATAAATATTAAAAAAACAAAGTCCTTTGAGTATATTGGCAGACTTTTCCAGAATGATTTTCCATCTCCTGACTTGAAGGTTTCCAGCGATAACTGTGTGAGAACACACTCACACTTACTAAGAGCACAGTACACCTGAGATGGGATCGCCATGTAACGGTCCATGTAATTCTACTAAGCCGCCTGCTGTGTACTATAAACAGCAGTGAGAATACACCTTAGCTGGAGAGTGACTTGGTTCTCATTGACTACCGTCTCATGGAGCTAGGCTGGAGTCGGCTCTAGCAGATCTACTCTGTGCTCCTTACCCTTCAGGTCAGCTGCTCACTCTTAGGTAACTCACTGATTTTGCCAATTCTTCACTCGACGCTGACACTTTTTTCTAGGTCAGTTAAGGGTTCCTTTCTGAACCTACACAGATCTCCCTCTCTTCTATCTTGAACCCCATATGTAGCATACTCTGACCTCACTCACTCCATGCTCCTTTCCCTCTTCCTCACAGCGCAGGCCGAGTTTCGCTGTCCATTCAACTGCTTGGGGCCACTGGACATTGGCTTGGGCTAAAATGGTAGCTCCTGGTGGTGAACTTTGACCTCTGCTGAGTTTCCTTGGGTTTTACCCCCTCATTACTTTCTCTTATTTCGATTAAAGGTTTTGTCAGCCCAAAGGAAGTCCCTGTCCTCGTGCTGGCACACATTAAGTCAGCTTTTCCACATGAACTATGGCAAACCGCATGCTTTCCCAAATTTATATTTGTATAATTAATTTTTGAAACCACAGTGAAGAAATTTCATTTCACATCTTAGTTCCTATACGTTACTCTTATCTCTCCAGGTCATTTGACACCAGTTCTGTCAAATAAAGTAAAACTGATAATCCCTCAGAATCTCCATCTGATAGTAGCTGTGCATTGAGAACTTTGACTCCTGCTCTTGGGGAACCCCAGTCCCTGGCTCTGTGGCCTCTGGTGCTGCTCAGCTCTCACCCGTTCTTTTTCATCTGTTTACTTATGGGCGATTTTTAAAACACTTGTTATAAGCTTTGATAGAATCCAGATATGTATATTCTATAAATACTCATTCACTTTGAGCCATGTAAGCTATTCTTTCCTCCAAAACCATGTCTTGATCAATTTTCTTTAACTTAATCTTCCATCCCCACTATCTTATATTTTTGGTTGTGAGCCTGTCCTTTAATGGTTGAGCCATCTCTCCAGCCCACATTCCCATTATCCTTAGGAAGACAGGGCACTGCTCTGGGAAAGGGTTAGACTCCACTCTCTTCTGTATTCATGTGTTATCTTCATGGAGCTTCCTATATTAATTATCTAACTCTACTTAAATCATCCAAGGTGTGGTGTTTTTAAACAATAATATATAGGTATTATAATTGTTATATATTAATAATATGTATATGATATTATACTTTCTAAGGGTATGATGCTCAGAAATGGCTTATCTAGATGACTGGGACTCAGGGTGTCTCATGAGTTTGAAGTCAGGATGCCAATTGCTCCAGGTCTATTGGTGCAGACTTGTAATCTGTGCCACTAGGGAGGCTGAGATAGGAGGGTTGTAAGCTCAAGGTCTGCTTGAGATATAGAGGAAGTTCGAGACTGCTTTATGAAATTAGTGAGATCCTTGCCTTTACATAAATAGGCAGAATAAGGGCTGAAGGTGTGGGAAATTGGTTGAGCCTCACATAGCATGGTTAAAGGCACAGGAAAATGCCAGCTATGTTTTATGAGGCAATCTGGGGCTGGGCTGCTTGTGAGGATGTTCATTCTTGTGGCTGGAGGATGCACCTTCCGCAGTGTCCTTGAACAACTGTTAGACAAGGTGCAAATGGAGACGTTTCTCCATCTTGCCTGGTCCCACTGGACTGGTTTCTCTCCACCCACCCATCCCCAAAGCCACTTATAAGATAACCACTCAGAGGCTTAATATTTATTGTAATTGTTTGGCTAATGGCTTAGACATATTACTGACTAGCTCTCACAATGAAATTAACCTGGTTTCTGCTAATATGTTTATCGCCACATGGCCGTGGCTTACCAGCGATGCCCTGGCATGTTACTCCTTCGGTGGCTACATGGTGTCTTCCTGATTCTGTTTTCTTTCTTTCCATATTTTTGTTTGGATTTCCTGCCTGACTATATTCTGCCTGTCCATTGGCCAAAATAGCTTTATTCATCAACCAATGAGAAAAGCACATATTTACAGCATACAGAAGGACAACTTACATTATCTGTTTCTGCCATTTCTTGCATCTTTTGGAAGTCACTTGGTTGCACTTCCTGCTTACTCAGGTAATATTATTTTTCAAGTATTTGATTGGTTGAAGACTAGATGGTCACAGTTACTATTCTCTCTTATTGTAACTAGGTGTATTAGCTACAAGTCTTAGACTCTTCAGGATAGGACAGCTATTGGAAAAATATCTGTTATTTGCCAGCTATCTCTAGCCTGGGTATTTAGTATGTGTTTCTTGCTTGATGTAGTTCTTGTTGGTTGCAGTTCTATTTTTGTATATGTTATTACCTTGTCCTTATTATATATAGTTTTCTTTATAACCTTCTTATTTAGACAAAAGGGTAAAGTAGAGTGGGTATTTGATCTGCCCATGACACTGGTCTATCTGACCTGATAGAAGCGGTGCTTCTGATCTACCAGTAGATACCTTTTAAAAGAAAGAGGGGGTAGTTGTGCTCTTCTTTCTCATGGTCATGGGAGATGGAACTGCTGGTACCATTCCCCTCCAGGCAGAGTGGAGGACCATGTGGACATCCTTGTTGTGTATCTATGTGTGTATCCTATTAAATCTTTGTTACTTCTTTAAACAAGACCTTGTGGATTTGCCTTAAGGCTCTAGCTTCTCCCAAGAAGAGTGTCCCAGATGAGAAAAGGAATGTCACAGAAGCCCCAGTCCCTTATGACCCCCTCTGTTACTGTTGCTTCATTCAGGTCTTTCTAAGTAGACCTCTATCTAGTCTTGGCTGTCATGCAGTGGGTATGGACTTCTTCCAGTGGGGAGTGACAAAGGGTTGTGGATGCATTGTTAAATCAGTGCACATCAGCATTTTCCTTCCCAGGGCAATGAAAAATCTTTGACTCTGTGTATGCATTTTCAAAACCCATAATTATCTAGCTTCTGATCTTGAAGCCACGGATAAATAAACAACTAGGGAATTTAAGATGGTGCAGAAAGCTCTCCTGTGGTCTACCAGGACAGTACATTGTATCTACTCGTGTTCCCCACACAGATCATGGTCCTTTACCTTCTAGAGATCCTCCTTCCTAGCATGTGTGTTTGTGTCCATTGTAATATAAATGAGAGGCGAGCTTAGTGTGGCAGTATAACTGAGTAAGTAAATAAGTGCCACTAAGGCTTTACTCAAAGTACCAATTGTGTCAAGAAAGATAGTTTAAAATCACTTTTATTTCCTCATATTTTGAGGTGATTGCATTTGTTCTTTAACAATTTGTTCATGTGTGTAATTCATTCTGATTGCTCTCACCCCCACCCTTTCTGATCTCTCCATTACTTGTCCAGACCCCTCTTCTCTACTAATCTCTTTCTTGTATTCATGTATTTTTTGTTTGTGTCCCTCTGGGTAGATGGTGGTCACCAGCCATCATGGCATTGGAATTACCCATTGGAAAAGAGTGGATACACCAGTGAAAAAACCACCAAAGACCACATTTCTGTTCCAGGTACCTCCCCTCTATACCTTCGTTTTATGTATTAAACAGAGTCCTAATTTTAGGGCAGTTCTTATGTGCATAAGCATGAGGAACAGAGATTTGTCTTTCATTGCTGATGTAAGCTTGCTTGCCCTGTTAGGAGTCTGATCCCTGGGCGTCACCACAGGGATTGACTTCCTACCTCTGCTGTACTTTTTGGCAGGCACTGAGCACACCTCACACATCTCCATCTGTGTGAAGTCTCCATCTGCTTGGTTTCTCTGTAGAAAATTTGACTCCTTCTTATTTACTAGTTTTATGCCTTTATGTTAATATAAACTCATGCATACTTATCTTTCAGTTTGCTTTATGATTCACTTTTACTATATTTTGTTGTTCAACTTTCTAACAACTGTGCTAATGTGTGGACACAGCCAGAATCATCTGGTGTATCTTTATTGCAGGACTGAAACCTTTATTTCTTCAAAAAAGCCCTCATTCCCGCCCTCAGAGCATTCTGTGTGTACCTACTGTTATTGGTACTTCCTCAGTTCTGGGTGTTCAGCCAGCAGAGCAAAGAAAAATATGACTTAATTGTTTGATTCCTCTACACTTTTATAGCAGTTTCAGAATCAACCCCCACAAAAAACCAAACTTTTCAACTAGAGTACTTAGGACAGTTTATTTTGTCTTTTGTCCTATAAACTTCATTAGTACCTAAAGTTAATTCCTTCACCTCTTCCCCTGAAGTGTTTGACTTATTAGTAGATATCTGACTTAATGTATCATCTCAAAGTATTTTGATAAAGATGAATAAATGACTGAATTTCAGAATGAAATTAAAAATTTGTTCATTGTTACTTAAACTAATCCTGATGTTTCAGTGTTTTAAAAGTTAACATTTGCTCACTCTTGGAGGTCATCAAACAGGGTTTGGGGGAAAAACTTCCATTACTATTTTAGCTTTCATAAGGTCAGAAATAGGTATGTGTGTTTCCAAGATGAACCAGAAGTAGAATGCAGAGGCACATGGGATCACAGTACAGGTATACAAAGGAGCAATTGACAATGATCCTTGATTCAGAAGTGAATGATTTTTTTTTTTAGAATTGCAATGGAGTCCTGTGATGGAGGACTCTCATTGGTTAATAAAGAAATTGCCTTGGCTTTTTGATAGGGCAGGATTTAGATAGGTGGAGTAAACAGAACAGAATGCTGGGAAGTTAGTCAGATGGGATGAAGCTCAGGCCCAAGATGGACGTAGGCTAGAATAGATTATTAGATATGGGTTAAAGCAAGATGTGAGAATTAAACAATAAGAGGCTGGAACTAATGGGCCAGGCAGTGTTTAAATGAATACAGTTTGTGTGTTGTTATTTTGGGGCATAAGCTAGCCAGGCGGCCGAAAGCTGGGCGGGATGAAAAGCAGGCCTGCCCGCAGCTCCTCACTACAGTCCTGCATGGTGAATGTGACATATATTGCTTTCTGGTTTAGGATATTTATGCTTCCTGAGTTGAAAAAAAAATGTTTCAGGAAATTCCTTCAATGCATTTCTTCTGTTTCAATGGAGTAAGTCAGGCTTCTTCACACAAATCTAGGATGGTGATTTCTTTGGATGTATCCTGGAAGAACCCAAGCTCAGATGTTCTTTTATGCAAAACTGGCAGTCTGGGAGATGGTGGCTTTTTGTAATCATGTACTTATAAATGGACCCTCCTATGTCCCACCCCATCCTGCATCCACTTCTAAATAATCACTCAGAGGCTTAATATTCATTGCAAAATGGTTGGCCTATAGCTCAGGCTTATTGCTAACTAGCTCCTACAACTTAAAATTACCCATTTCTATTCATTTATTTTTTGTCACATGGCTTTGTGGCTTTTTCCGTCCTCTAGCATCTTGCTTCCCCAACCACTGGCTCATCTCTCTCAACTCTGTACTTATTTCTCCCTGTATCTCCATTTGGCTTTCCCACCTAGCTTTATTCTGCCTGGCTATAGGCCAATTTAGCTTTTATTATCAACCAATGAGAGCAACATATATTCACAGCATATGTAAGGATCATGCCACAGCATTTCCCCTTTTCTGCCTAATCAAAAAAGATTTTTAACTTTAACATAGTAAAATTACATACAACAAAATAATTATCAACTAAGAATTACAAAAATCTAGTATATTTGTACTTGACAAGATTGAAGAAAATACTTTATCTTATCTTGGTGAGTCTGAAGTTTTATATCTAATTTATCTTTTATCATAACTAAGCACTATAAGTATCTAGTCTTCAACTCCATCAAAGACTTGAGAAGGATAATAGTATTACTTGAGTAAGTAGGAAGTACAGACATGAGACTTTCAAAAAAATGTAAGAAATGACAGAAAGAGCTAGCCGCCTGGACAGTCACCCAAGGTTTCTCTGTAATATTGGGGCATCTATCTTTGGCCTATAGGCCTAGCATATATGACAGACTTTTCTCAGAAGCAGAAAAATTTAAATGATTGTCCTACTTTGACTTGTTAAAGCTCAAATGTTGCCTTTTTTATGTCCTGCTGGTCCAGTTTGGATAACAACTGTCAGCAAGCAAGGGCAGTTTCTTTACCCACATGGCTAGCTTTTTCCATAAAGGAAATAAACTTCATATGGAGTCTCTTTTATACCTATTATCTTCTCTGGAGTACATTGGTTCTACCAGAGGCAGATGTGTCTCACTGTCATGAAAAGTCTGTTATTAAAACATTTTAGATGCCCTATTCTGTAGGTTTTTGAAATATTTGATGAATAATGGTCTATCTGAAATATATCTAGAAAACCTAACATGACTAAAAGTTTAACTATTATAAATGCTAACTTTATTTTTGTAATTTTTAATTATACCTTATTTTTAATAGAGCTGTATAAACACAATACCTTAAATAGGAGAAGAATTATACATACAGTATAACAAAATTAGCTTTAAGCTTATATTACTAAATCAAAATCTATACCAATGTAAAATATTATGAAAGTAACAGTTTTTTTGGATAAAAGTAGATTCAATAATCTATACATTTCCCATCATTTATATGTTATATCCCCCTTTCTCCTTTTATAAAGAGATTGATTCTGACCAATAACAATTTATAACCAACCCCCTTAAATAGAAACAAATGTAAACAATTTTTAGGAATTTGGGAGGAGTTTTTTAAACTTCTTCCTGCTTTTTGGTGAGCACTGGTAATTTTTGAGGGATCCTGAGAAAATTTAAGATAATAGTTAATTCTTGGTTATAGTGCTCTGTGAGGCTGGACATCTTAGTCAGTGGCCTGGAAGCTGTTCTGGATGCTGAATCACCTGGGCCATCATTTTTATTGGTATCTGGTCTCTTTGTTCTGATATAAACGTTTAACGGTAATATACAAACCTGTATTAGTATAAACATAGATTGTGCATTGTTACAAGTCAGCCAAAGATGATTTTTTTTGTTATGTCTTTGAGCAGGTAAAATATACATCATGTGTTTTGTAGTACTTTTAGGTTTATTTTTTTATGTTTGTAGCCAGGATTTTCAGGTGGTCCTCCTCTATCAATCCCTATTTTTCTTTACTCAGAATGAATCCAAAGTCTCTAATGAGGAAATAAAAGCATAATCTTTCTTCCAAAGTAACATATCTTTTGACTTCCATTTTGAAGTCAAGACATTTTTAAAGTATATTGGCTGGTTTATTTCAACAGTCCTTTAAAAATTGCAGGTCTCTTAGCAACTGTCCTTTGTCACCAATCAAAAAATTTAAAATCAGTGTAGCAACATATAGGATTCAGACTCCCTGTGTATTTCCCATCTTATGTGGCTTTTTTCTTTTTATATTACTTTTCAACTCTCTTTAAAGACTCTATTTTATTATTTTTAAGCTGTTTCTTTCTTTTTATGACTGTCCATAGCCCTTTCCTTTCTTTTTTTTTAAGCCTATGCACATTATGAAATACCCCGAAACCTGTTTAGATGTTTTGTTTTGTTTTTTTAATTTGGACCTCTTTTACTGTGTATCTTCTAGTCTTTTTTTGACTTTGTAAGCAAAAATGTGGAATCCACTATGCAGCATGTGACTGTCCTCTCAAGCCTGCAGGCAACAGCTGAGAGAAGCCTCTTTACTGTGGCTCATTTAAGAAACTGCAGAAACCCATCATGCTTCTTAGTTCATGGTGGTTGGCAGCTGATTCCGTCTCATGGGCAGCTGTCTGGAGATACATCTCTGTACTGTAGCCAGCATGCAATACTAGGAATCCCAGTTGGGCTTCATTTCTTTGCACTTAGAAACTTTTGAAGCTCTTTTAGGTGTTGTGTGGATCCATACCAGATGGTGGGCACCATATGCAAACAGAGGTTTCTATGTCCCATCCCATCCTGCAGCCATTTCTAAATAATCACCCAGTGGCTTAATATTCATTGAAAAATGTTTGGCCTATGGCTCAGGCTTATTACTAACTAGCTCCTACAACTTCAATTCACTCATTTTATTCATCTATATTTTGCCACATGGCTTCGAGGCTTTACCTGTTCTCTAGCATCTTGCTTCCCCGATAGCTGGCTCCTCCCTCTCCCTCTCCCCCCCCCACTCTTCTATCTTCTATCCTTCATTCTCCCTGTATCTCCATTTGGCTTTCCCACCTAGCTTTATTCTGCCTGGCTATAGGACAATTTAGCTTTTATTATCAACCAATGAGAGCAACACATATGCACAGTGTACAGAAAGATCATCCCACAGCAGATAGTAACCATACTTTACCTCTTGTTCCCCAACATCATGTTTTAATATAACCTGTAGTCACTAAGGATGGAGAAGGACTCACTCTGGAGATTTCCAGTCTCAGTGCTCATCCTGAGTATTTGCCCGCTGATCATATGACACCTCTTGAATGAAGCAATTAGGACTAACGTTCACTCAGGTTCACACTGGTGTTCATTGACTTCCCAACTTAGTTCTTTCTTGTTACTTTATTATATTATCAGGTTAAAAAAATAGGAAAAATATCATCCAATCCCTACTGTAAAATTTTCCAAGACCTAAAATCCTGCCTTTTAGGCTGTGGATCAGAGTTGTATCAAATTCCAGTTTGAAACACGTTTTTTCTTATAGTTTGGCCATTTTTCTTCTTGAAGTGACTGGATATGGCCCTGTGCAATCATTACTGTGACCTGCAGGGACATGAATGGTACAGAGCCTGAAGCTTTTTCTTACTCTATTAAATGTGTTTTGTTGGGATGCTGGAAAAGCTCCAAACTGTTGGTTACTGAAGGGTGACTGCTTATTGTGGAGGTATTTTCTTTCATGACAATCCTGTAACTAGTTTGCAGATGCCTTTATTGAATGAAGACCTATCAAACTAGAAGCTTCTTCATGTTGTACCTCGTGTCACTTGTCTAGATAGGGGTGTGGCTTCCTGGACTTCCTAATGTCTGGTGCTTCGTTGTATTCTACAGTTCCCACCCCTATTTAATTATGACATGAGATATGAAATAATCTCTCCAAATAAGTTTGATGATTTATTTAGGACCCCCTTTTTTCCTAGCTGACTTATTTCATAGAGAACCTCCAAAGTTCTGCAAATAATCCTAGTATTTTGTTTTATCTTGATAAGCTCTGAATTAGGGTGCCAATCTTCCGTGGAGCCAGCATAGATTCCTAGGTGTAGCATATTTCTGTAATAGAGAATATTATACACAGACTGGTCATCTACCCATAGCCCCATTTTTTTCAAGTGTAGTAATACAAGTTAGAAACTTGTAAGACATCCCAATCTCATCATATTTCACACTTTCCCCCTATATCAAGCATGCTAGAATCCTTCAGATATTTGGTCCTCAATATGTGTATTTTTTAAAAAAACCATCTCTATCACCATTGGTCTGAATGTCAACCTTCTTCATATTTGATTGGATCCTGTAAACATCTGTTATCATTTATATAAGTGCTCTCAAAGTTCATGTATTAGAAACTTAATTTCAAAATTCATATGTTCATGTTTTGTAAAAGTTGCTTTTTGGAAAGTCAGTAGGATTAGATGAGGTCAGGAGATAAAACTCTTACTGTCAGATTAGTGGCTTTATAAGAGAAGTGATTTACTGATATGTAATCTTGCTTAAAATAGCAAGTCAGAGGAAGATGAGGTAGTGAGGGCTGCAAAAGAGCCTGGAAATAAGAGCGACCAGAGCAGGCCTAATCTTGCCCTTGCCACTATGTTGGGAAGAAACAAAAATGCTCTCAGTAGATGCCAATAAACTTCCAAGGTTTTATATTTTTAATATAAATGAAACATATTCTCTATAAACTACCTGGCCCAAGGTATTGTGTTATATGAATAGAAATGACAATTCAATTCCAGGTTTTCTTCTTCAAATCAATTTTTCAAAGCTACTCACCTTCTATTACTTCCCAAGACTTACAAAATGAAGCACCCTAAAATTTTGTGTGACTGTGTTGACTTCCTGTGTCACATTTCAACAGTTTCCACTTCAAAATTGCTCCTCTGGGTCTGTGCTGTCTGGTCTTGTAGTGTCCAGCCACAGTACTGCCAAGCACATGGTATACGGACAATCCAAATTGATACACACTGGCCCTCTGAGACATTCAGTGAGTTCTGAAATGCTCTTGAGGAGAAGCTCAGAATCATCGTTGATGGGGACTATTACTAAAATGCTTTCCTACTAGTCTTGTAGCCCTGGGATTTGCGGGTTTGATCCTCAGCACTACATAAATGGGATGTGGTGGCCCACACCTCAGAATGTGGGTGCAGGAGGATGAAAAGTTCAAGGTCATCTTTGGTACATGAGACATCTTTTTTTTTTTTTTTTTAAATGCCTCATTGACAATTTCTGCACTGGCTGCATGTTGAAGCTGTATTTTCCCTTTTGTTGAAAATAGATTCTCTTATATCCTGATTACAGTTTCCCTCCCTCTACTCCTCCAGGTTCTTCACCACCTTCCCTCCCATCTGGATCCACACTCCCTTTCTGTCTCTCATTAGAAAAGAACAGGCTTCTAAGAAATAACAACAAAACTCAACAAAATAAAATATAGTACGATAAAGCAAACACCATAAAAATGAAGTTGGACAAGACAACCCAACAGAAGGAACTGATTCCCAAGAGCAAGCAAAGGAGTCAGAGACCCACTTGTTTACATACTCAGGAGGTTTATAATAACACTAAACTGAAAGCTAAAATATATATCCAGAGGACCTGATGGAATGCACGTAGGCCCCACTCTTGTTGCTTCAGTCTCTAAGTTCAGCTGATGTAGAGGTTCTTGTTCTTTGAGTGTCCTCCAGCCTCTCTGGCTCTTACATGCTTTCTGCCTCCCGTTCCATGGGGTTCCTTGAATTCAGAGGAAAGAAGGTTTGATGGGAACATCCCATTTAGAGTTGGATGTTCTGAGGACATGCACTCACTCTTTCTTTCTCTCTCCTCTTCCCTCCCTGCCCCCCCTGTAATGTCTGGTTCTGTGTTTATTCCCATCTGCTGCAGGAGGAAGCTTCTCTGATGATGGCTGAGCAAAGCCCTGATTATGGGTAGAGCAGACTATCATTAGGAGTCATCTTTCACAACTTTTTTTTTTTTCTGTTAAAACTAGTAGCATTTGGTTTTACCTAGGTCTACGGGCTATCTAGTCTCTGGTCACCCATGCAATGTCAGATATGGGTTCTCTCTCATGGAGTGGACCTTAAGGGAAATCAGACATTGCTTGGTTACGGCCATCATTGCCCCATCACCTTTACATCAGGACAGCATTGTAGATCAAAGTTTTGTGGTTGGTTTGGTACCCGCCTTTCTCTTTTGGCAACGTGCAGAGTACTCTTCTATACCAAGGGCATCAGAAGTGGAGTGAAGATTCGATGTAGGCGCCAGTGAGGCCTTTCTATATTCAATGAGCTATGTGAGTGTTGTCTTTAGTCTTGGGCCTTGCTGTCAGTTTGTGGAAAGCAACCTATTGCCTTGGCAACAGCTTTGGTCGCTTGGGGATTCAAATGGGATCCCTTTGTTCAACAACTCAGTCGAATGTAAACCAGTCCTGGAAGATTCATTTGGTGACAAAATATGGCCAGCTGGGGTGCTGTCTCCCTCGTTGTTTGGAGACTTCATCTGGCTCACCTTCATATATTTTAGGAAGTTTCTAGTCAGTTCTAGCTGTCTTTCCCCAGATTCCCTCCCTCAGCATCATCTTATCTCTCCTCCTCACATGATCCTTTTATTTCTGTCCTTCTCCCACCCTCAGGGAACTCATAAAATCTATTCTATTTCCCCCTCCAGGGAGATTCAAGTGTTCCCTCCTATCCCCTTCCTTTATAACTAACCTCTCTGGGTCTATGGATTGTTTGGTTATCATTTATTTAATGGCATATATCCAGATATAAACAAATACATATCATATTTATCTTTCTGAGTCTGGTCAACTCACTGAGGATCATTTTTTGTCTGCAAATTCCGTGATGCCATTTTCCCTGTTGTTGTTTTGAGACAGAGTTTCTCTAGTAAACTGTCCTGCTGTCCTAGAACTCACCTGTAGACCAGGCTGGCCTTGAACTCATAGAGATCTACCTGCTTCTGCCTCCCAAGTGCTTGGATTAAAAGTGTGTGCCACCACTGCCTGGCCACTTTTTAAAATAGCTGTGTAATATTCCATCATATAAATGTATCACATTTTCTTCATCCATTTCCTTTTGAGGGATATCTATTTTTTTCCAATTTCTGGCTATTATGAATAGAAATGTACATGGTTGAGCAAGTATCCTTATGGTAGAATGAAGCATCAGTTGGGTGTATGTTCAAGAGTGGAATAGCTAGATACTGAGGTAGATCAGTTCCCATCTTTGTGAGGAACCACCATACTGATTACCACAGTGACTTACAAGTTTGTACTCCCACCAGCAATGGAGAAATGTTTTCCTTATTCCATATCTTTGTGAACATGAACTTCCACTTGTGTTTATTGATCTTAGCCTTTCTTACAGGTTTAAGATGGAATCTCAAAGTGGTTTTTATTTGTATTTCCCAGAGGGCTAAGGATGTTGAACAGTTCCTTAAGTGTAAGTCATTTGAGTTTCTTCTTTTGATAATTCTCTGTTTAAATTTGTACCTCATTTTTTAAAAAAAATGGATAGTTTGGTCTTTCGATATTTAATTTCTTGAGTTCTTTATATATTTTGGGTATTAGTCCTCTATTGGATGTAGAGTTGGCAAAAATCTTTTCCTATTCTGCTGCCACTTTGTCTGAATGATAATGTCCTTTGCCTTATGAAAGCTTTTTAGTTTTAGTTATTCATTTCATTTCATTTGTTAATTGTTGATCTTATTGCCTATCCTAAATGGTGTTCTGTTCAGAAAGTCTTCTCCTGTGCCAATGACTTCAAGGCTATGCCTCACTTTCTTTTTTATCTGGCTCAGTTTATAAGATTTTGTGTTAACGTCTTTGATCTATGTGAAGTTGAGCTTTGTGCGGGGTGCTAAGTATGGATCTATTTGAATTCTACAGGAAGACATCCAGGTGATTATCACCACTTGTTGAAGACGCTGTCTTTTTCTAGTGTGTATTTTTACATTTATTTAATTAAATATTTTAATTTTTAATGTTCTCTTTCTCTGTTTCTTTTAATATATGTTTTCAGTCTGGCTCTAATTTTTGTTTGTTTTTGAGACGTGCTCTTCCCTTGCAGCCCCTGTTATTTTCTAACATATATCTGATCCTTCTGCTTCCAGGTACTTGAAGTACAGGTCTGAGCTGCTGCATAGAGATTTCTACTAAAATATTTGAACCTGCATTAGTGACTTCTATTCAGTTTTCTTTCAGCACTGGTGCAGAAGAGATTGCTTTTGTCCCCGAAGATGTATTCCATCATGCTCCATACTTCTGCTTTGAACATGAAACCATTTTTTATTAACTTAGTTATCTTGCAAAACAATGGGTTTAATTATAAATTATAAGATTTTTTTGTTCTTTTAAAAAATTTACTAGTTTTTTCTCATACAATAGATTTTGCTCAAGTTTTCCCTTTCCTCAATTTTTCCAAGATTCTTTCCAGTTCCCTATCCTCCCAACTTCATTCCCCCCCCCCCCATAAAAACCAAAAACAAAACCAAAAAACTGAAAATCAAAACAAATAAGAAAGACAAAAATAAAAACATGGAGTTTGTTTTGTTGACAATCTATTTCTGGGCATAGAGTCAGCCCTGGAATGTGGCTGATATACCCAGTGACACTCCATTGGAGAAAACTGATTTTTTTCCCCTTTGTCAGAGGGTATAGTTGCAAATAGCTTCTTGGTTAGCAATGAAACTCCATGACCATTACCCACTTTCAGTGTTGTAAGCCTATGTAGTTTGAATCAATGCAGGTCCTATGCACGCTGTTCAGTATCTGTAAGGTCATATGTGCATCAATCCTGTTGTGTCTGGGTGATGTTGTTTTCCTTGGAGTCATCCATCACATCTGGCTCTTAGATTCTGTCCACCTCCTCTTCTGCATAGGTCCCTGAGTATTGAGTGTAGGGCTTTAATAAAGGCACCCAAATTAGGATTGAGTGCTTAAAAGTCTCTTACACTCTGCACATTGTCCTGTTGTGAGTCTCTATAATAATTCACATATATTGCAAGAAGAAGCTTCTCTTGTAAGGGCTGAGTGATGCTCAGATCTATGGGCATGGCAGTATGTCCTTAGGACATTTTATTGGTATGTTCCTTTAGCAGAATAATAGTAATTTATTTTCCCCTTGACCAGTGACTAATCTAATCTGAGGTTCTTGGTCACCTTAGCAGTGTCATATATGGGGTGCATCTCAAGGAGTGGGTCTTAAATCCAATCAGAAAGTGGATGATAACTCACATCACATTTGTGCCACTATTGCACCAGTATATCTTGCAGTCATGTTGCTACTGTAGTTCTTAGGGTTTGTAGCTCAATGATATTGATGATTGACATTTGATGTAGGAGGGTCTTCTGTCTATGTGTTACTTTCATTGGTTAATAAAGAAATTGCCTTGGCCTTTTGATAGGACAGCTGCTCAGATAGGCAGAGTAGACTGAACAGAATGCTGGGAGAAAGAAAACAGAGTCAGGCAGACACCATGATTCTCTGACCCAAGACAGACGTGGGTTAGGATCTTTCCCAGGAAGCCACCACCTCACGGTGATACACAGATTACTAGATATGGGTTAAAGCAAGATGTGAGAATTAGCCAATAAGAGGCTAGAACTAATGGGCCAGACAGGGTTTAAATGAATACAATTTGTGTGTTGTTATTTTGGGGTATAAGCTAGCTAGCCAGGCAGCTGGGAGCTGGGCTGTGGAAAGTGGCCCGCCGCTCCTTTTACTACAGACATCTTCCTGTGGTATCATACAGAGTATCTTATAATACCATGAATGCTAATCAGTTGAGGTGAAGCTTCTAGTTGGGTACCAGCTCAACTTCTCCATGTTTGATGACATACATTAAGTGTTGTCCTCATCAATGAGGCCTTACCATCAGGTTGTGGCGAGCAACATATAGCCTTGGCAATAGCCTGTGATGTTTAGATGCTCGGTATGGTCTGTGAGGTTGCCTTGACCAATGACTCAACAAGATGTAACCCATTCCTGGCACTGGTTTTTCTTGGTGGCATAATATGTCTAGTTGTAGTTTTGTGTCCTCCATTTTATAATTTTATGGTGACTTATTTTAAGTTACTTTCATGTATGTATATGTTTTAGGAAGCTTCTATAGTAGGCTTGTGTAAGCTTTTCCAAAGGCCTTTAGTGTTACTTGTTCCACCCCATATTGCCTCCTTTTCCATGCCCTCCCCTCCTCCTGCCCATTTGACTCTTCTATTTTAGATTCCCTTTTATATTGCCATAATACTGTACTACATTTGCCCGTCTTTAGGGGATTGCTGAAAATAGAGTTACGAAAAATGTGAGCTAACTGATGTAAGTGCTTGGAATCGAACTCAAGTTCTCTGGAAGAACAGCAAATACTTTAAACTGCTGAGAAATCTGTCTAGCCCCTTACATCACTGTACCTATTCATTCCTTCTTGCTTTATCACCGCTTTCCCTGTCCCTTCTCTCTGCATCCCTCCCTCCCTCCCTCCCTCTCCCTCTTCTCTCTCTCTCTCTCTCTCACACACACACACATTTAAATTTAGATTCTCCATATATAAAAGACATCTTTCTGTCTTTCAGGGAAGAGTTTTATTTTGTGTCTCAAGTACCTGCTCCATATGCACTGTAGACCTACAGTAAGTACCATGAATGTGCATTGTAGAATGCATGTCTCCAGAACAGAGTTCTACATAAGTTTTTAGAATGCAACAGTGCGTTCTTACTTTCTAGGTCATCAATAGTGAATGCTCATGTAATCATGCTGTGCCTAACTTATACATCCATTGCTTCACAAAATTGGCAATTATTGATAAAGGATGGGATATGGTGTAAAACCTGTTTACTTAATAGGATGGATAATCTTTGCAGTCAACTTGGCTACATCTGGAATCAATGAAAACTCAGGCAGGTGAGCATGCCTGGGAGAGAGTTTCTTGATTGGATCATCTGAGGTCAGCAGACCCACCCTAAATCTGTGCCGCATCTTCTGGCAGCAGCCCACATAAAGGACGTGGAAGAAGAAAGCTTCAGCTTGGTGCCTACTTGCCCCCACTCTCACTGGCAAGGTCATCTATTTTGTTGCCGAGAAGAACCTACTTCCTCTGTGTTTCAATGTAGAGAGAAGACCAGGAGCTCCCTAGGGTTTCTCTGGGGTTCAGCGCTCATTGTGGAGCTTGTGGGTTCTAATGAACTTCAATTAAACAATCACAGTTTCAATAATAAAATAAAACTTGGTTGCCATTATTTTTAAAGTGGGCAATGCACTTTGGGGCTCTTAACAAGGTAATTGTCCAAAACCATTCTTAAAATATTTAAATGGAAATTGCACAGCATGTACCCTGCTTGGCATTTTTAATGTTCTTCCCTAAAGCTGACTTCACAGTAATTATCACTTGAGTAATGAATGCCCACTCCTCTCTTCCCACTGAACATTGGCGTAAAGTCCTTCAGCTTTCCTAAGAGGCATGAAACTTTCCACACTTTAGGGCTCTGGAGGCAATCTTGATTGTTTAGAACACACTTGTGACCTTCCAATCATGATATCCATCTGTATTATCCCAGTACTGAATTTACAGATGGGCTAGAGACCCAAGCACAATGAAGATGTGGTAGGGATTTTTGCATTTGTTGGGGATATAGGCCTCTTCTGCTACTTAAGGACTATGGCACATTGATAATCATCTTTGACGGCAGGATGGGGAACTAATTGCTTTCCTGTGTTAAGTGTGCTTCTTTAAGTTGGATTCTGCGATGTGCATTCAAAACTTCCTGTATTCACATCAAACCTGAAAGCTTATGCCCTTTGAGACTTTGTGTCAGCTGAGTTCCTGGGGTCAATGTTCCCTGGAATCAACACCACACAGTAAGCACGAGACACATGCAGAAAGCACAGCAAATAAAATCCCAGACTGTAAAATCAGCATCTTAGATTTGCCACTTGACTTCAGTGTTTCCTATTGATGGACTTACTGTGCTTTCTCAACTAAAAAGCTTGGGTTTCTCATTTGTAAGTAGAAAAAAATAGAACTTGCCCTCTAGGCTTTTCCTAGGGACTGGGAGGACACTCATCAAACACTTGGTATCAGAACGAGCGATTATCTGGTGACATACTGATCTACTCCTAGTGCTTTCGGAGGTCTCTGATGACACCTGAATTTTGGAGTTCAAAATGAAACATCTTCAACAGTCACATACTTCTGCTGTCATTTTGGCCCAAGTCCCCCTGTATGCAGTGATTCTCCAATGGGCCGTCCTTTGGCCCTAGACATGGAGTCATTGTATGAGGCAGCAGCTGCATTTAACAACACAATGTCAAACTTTATGTTTTGAACTTCCTACAGTGATTTTTTTTCTACAAAATTCAAGTTCCAGGAAATACGTTTCTTTTCTATTTATGTTCCTTATGATTTATTTAATTATCACAGGGGACAAACCTCTCAGCTCCTAAAGTAAAGTGTCAGTAAACATATATGTACATATATATAAACAATACTGCAATGTAGATTATGAAGAACATTAGGCTGTCTTTTCATAGATACACCCAAAGAAGGGAAGTACTAAGCCAGGTATGGTAGTATAGACCTGTAATCTCAGCACTTGAGAGGCTACAGACAGGAGGACGTCACTAGTCTAAGGCCAGTCTGGGTTTTATAGTGAGACACTATCTCAAGAAGAAAGGAAAGAAGGAAGGAGGGAGGGAGGGAAGAAGAGAGGGAGGGAAAGAAGGAAGGAATGGAAAGAAAGGAAGTCAGACAGATAGACAGAAAGAACAGAATGGGGTGGCGGGAAGAAGGAAGGGAGAGAGGAGGAGAGAGAGGAAGGAAGCCTAGATTTCCCCTGCTCATCTGTACTCACTAGTATTTAGCAGCTCTTTTTCTTCAGACCTTCAGTGGGACACAATGAATTATAAGAAATGAAGAGCAGTTTTTACTTTAAAATCTCAAGCATTATACACATTGTCTTACGTTAGGACCTTTTATTTGAATGGAAACCCAGAGTCTGTGTAGCCAGGCACTGTTTAGTCCAGGTCTCCTTGCTACCCAAAGCACCTTTTGGAGAGAGAATTGCTCCAGTCTCTGCAGTCAGCAACTGTTGAGGAAAATGACAGGAGCCTCTGGGCATAGGAGGCAACAGAGTCTCCCTCAAAGCTGCTGCACCACCCTTTTGTGCTTTGAATGGTTCTTCTTGATCCAGTGAAGAAGGAATTCAGACCTTCAAGATTCTCATATTTTATCTTTTGTCTGATTGGGAGCATTCTAGAGCGCTGTGAGAACGCGCCTGATTATTCTGCACTTGGAAGGCTCCTGCTTATCTCCCTGGGAAATGTCAGCTAGATTTCTCATGGCTCTGGGATCTGTCACTGTCCAGCTTGGCACTGTGGAATGTCCAGCCCTGCAGTCTGAGGAGTCCTGTTCTTAATCCCACAAGGCAGAAGCACCAGGGAGAATAAGAAGTCAGCCTGAGGAGCTGGATAGCTTCTCCTATGGCCCTGGAAAGTTGGTAATATTTGGAACTGAAAGAAAGCCGAAGGAATCCTTGTCTGTTGCTTCTCATCCACTGATAACAGTCAGGCCCGAGAGCCTCCTTTGCTGAGGTCACGCAGTGGTGCGTGGCAAGAGGAGCATGAATTGTCTATTCCACTCTACAGGTCTTCTTTAGGGCAGGGGACACAGGAAAAGCCCACAAGGAAGTTAATCCTTGGTCTTCTCAGAACGAACCAAATTTAAGTGTCATATGTATTAGTCAGCTTCGCATCCCTGTGATAAAGCCCCCTGAGGAAAGAACTGCCGGGAAGAGAAAGTGTGTGACTCACGGCGCGAGCCTGAGACCCTATGGACTCCTGCGCTGGGTGCAGGCACAGACATCGCAGTGTGGGCACGGAGCGGAGAAGGCTGGTCACTGTGTGGTAGCTGAGAAACAGAGAGAGGTGGTGGCAGAGAAACCGTATGCCAGCATCCCCTTCCAGCACACACTCCCAGTTATTCAACCTCTTCTCATTAGGCTCCGCCTCCGAAACATTTCCCAAATTATCCCACAGGCTGAGGCCAAAGCTTTAAACACAGGAGCTTTTGGGAGATATTCCTGCTATTCCAATTTTAACCCTACCACGTCTCCCTGGACCTGTGGTGACACCAACCATAGCATGTCGCATCCTTACACCAGAAGCTGGTGGTGCACCTTGTTTCAGGAGAATGCAATAGAGCCCTAGGGGCATGGCAGACTCTGCAGCAGGACCTAGGCTGCTGTTGCTATGCAAGCCTGGCTGGGACTTCCTCTGTTCTCTTGAGTAAGAAGGAATCTATTGATCTTTCTCACTATACTTTTATTTTAATGCTACATTTGAAAGGACTTAAATTTGTTCAGGTCATGAATATGTTGGCACTGCATGAGTAAAGTGTAAAACTCAAAGAAATAAAATTATTCATTTTTTTTAAAAATTTGCGACAGAGCCGTAGAGCAATGGGGAGATCTTTTGAAAGGCGAGTTCCTTGGTCAGAAAGCAGCTGGGTAAGAAAGGAGAGGATTCCATGATCTTCAGTTCAGTTAAGAAAAGCAGTCCTTAGCTGCTGAAACCTGAGCAACCTGGGCCGTTTAAAGTGTGGTGAGGCAGATGTGGCCAGCGGAGCACTGAAAGAAACCCCAGAGAAAGGACATTTAGTGTAGAGCCAAGGGTGGCTGTAATCTGTTCAAACTCGCTTCCCCCCATGGCTTTGTTTCTTTATTCTTTTTTATTTGTTGTTGTTGTTGCCATTGTTTGCCTAGACCAGAATATTTTTCATGCCTTTGACTCAAGGTTATAGCATTTACAGAAGGAACATAACTGCCATTTTATAGAAGGCTTCCATATAGTGCTCGCTCACTCCTCACTATTTGCTATGCGTGAGTTCTTTCTGTGGATTTAAAGATGCAAAGCAAAGGCCACAGTATAGGTGTTCAGAGTACAGGGTATAGAATCCATGACCTGGTTGGGCAGGCTGTGTAGCTTTTCAAAAATCTCAGTTTCTACGTCTCTAGGGAGGGTCAGTACCTTCATAGAAGATATGTGAAAAGAAGGAAGTGGGGGAGTCTCAAGCCAGAAGCCTTCTGTGATCCTCTGGTTAAGGAGCATTTCCAAAAGGCCTTGCAGTGACAATGGCTTTGTTTCTGTCTTCCTTCTTCCCCAGCCTTCTATGTCTTCTCGTAGAAACAGCAGGCCTAGGACCAGGCACATCTCCTCGTCTCTGTCAGGGCAGTATGCCTGATCCCTTCTGAATGGCTACCCACTCACTAAGGCTAGCTCTGACTCTTGGTGGGTCATGTATTCTGCCTTTCCCTTGTTGGTGGAGTCTGTGGGCAGTTCAAGTGTGTGTGATGTTCTCAAAGACAGTGGCCTCTTCCCTTTCTTACGCTGGAGCAGAGAGGAAAGAAGCAGAGAAGACTCTCTCAACCTTCTGTATGTAGCCCTACTTCAGTGGCTCTGGTGGCTACCGTGACAAGTTTCTCCCAACAGTGTTGATTCCACAGGTAGAAACAAAATCTGTCTCCGGGACCCAGCAGAACATTCACACCGATACATAAATTGAAACATTTTTTTTAAAAGGTCTTGCAGATTTTGAAAATCAAGTTTCATGTTTGCATGTGATTTTTAAAAGTGGATGAATGTTTTTGTGATGGTTTGTTACTGCCCTGGAGAGGGGGGAGGCACGTATATTTAGGGCAGCTTCGGTTGTTATTTTGCTTCTTCAAATTGGTGGTACAACGAAGGCAGCAGGTGTCGCCATTTTCTTCCTCAATGGCTGTCACCTCAGCCTCTGAACCACTAGGAAGCTAGACCAGGTGTTTCTGGATAAGAGGACTGCCGTGACTATCAGGACCAGACGCTACTGTCCCTTGGTGTCTATTTCTGTTCAATCACTTTTTCCTAGACCCTGCCTTGGAGAAGTAGCTTTGTACTCCTAGCCACATAGAATGCCTAACCTATACTAGGTGGTGGTGGTGGTGGGGTCAGGTTTTGTTCATTGTTTTTGTTTTGCAGTACTGGAAATGGAATCCAGGGCCTCGTTCATGCTCTCCAGTGCCTTCCCTGGGACCGAATTCCCATTTTCTAGCTGTCCAGCAAGTCCCCTAGGAAGGGAGAAGGGTAAGAACAGGTTCGAGAAATGCCCACAAGCTCGGGAAGGAAATGCTGCCTGGGCTTGAGAAGGCTGCGAGGTGCAGAAGTATGAGGAGACAAGTGGGTTGGAACAGAATCATGAGATCGCGGAGTAAGGAGCTGAGCACTGTGCCAGAGGAGCGTGTGGCACATGAAGGAGGAGGACCCCTACCACTGTCGAGGCGCTGGGTTCTACCCTGGAGGCCCTAGCAACTGTAGGCACTTGGTGATGCTCAGATGTTTCTGAGCGCCAGTGACACACACAGTGAATCAGTAGTGCTGGGCAGTGGAGGGCGTGGGGCAGAGACCCAAACCAGGAAAAGGGACCAGATAGAGGGGCTTGGTGAAGAACTCTTATGGTACCTTAGATTTCAGACTTGAAAGATCAGGTGAATAGTAGGGCTGTCGTCTTGGGTGGTATTCCATTTACGGGCAGACTGAAATGAAGAGTCAGGGGAAGTTAAAGAGTCCGTTGTCTGTTTCAGAAGCGCCTGGGATTCCAGTGACCTGTGGGGCAAGCTCAGATCTCCAGTACTGAGATAAGTGAGTGGAGGAGGAGTCGAGAAACTAGGGAAAGACCTACCTGGAGGGAGAGTGAGGGAGACAGCTCCAGGTGGCCTGGCTGAGGTAAACCAGAGCGCTGATAGACAGGAGTCACTGCCAGGGATGCGTGCCTCCTTGGGGGTCCCTGTGAGACATGAGATGTGAGGCACTGATAATTCTCTTGGGAGAGTTGAAGACTGAGGTAGCTCAGAGCCTGTGCAGTCGCGGTGAGGTGAGCATTGTCTGCTCTGTGCCAGTGTTACATCAATGGAAAAGTCAGAAGAAGGGAGGTAGAGGGTGGAATGAGAGGAGGGAGGAGAAACTGTAGCCAGGATATGAAATAAATAAATAAGTTTAATCAATAAAAAATGAAAATGAAATGTTTATCCTGATACACTCAGTTTCGAGATGCATTGAAGGGAAATTGTATGCCCAGTGCTCAGCTGAGGATATAGTAGATAGTAGGTGTTCAATTGTCAGCACTCCCAGTGCTCAGCTGAGGATATGGTAGGTAGTGGCTGTTCAATTGCAATGCTGCTGTCAAGGTTAGAGTTGCTTAGTAACATTTCTATATGCAAGGGAGGCTTGATGGCGGTGCCTTATGTGCAGAGAAAGGAGACGGCTGGTGGAGGGAAGCCCTGGGTTGTATGAGTGGGAGGAAACGTAGAACACAGCTCTGGTCTGCCTTGGCAAGGCTGGACACTTCTCCAGGGACAAAGAGGAAGAGATCTGTGTGGGACAGATGTCCACGCAACAGCAGGTTCCTTCTGCATGCCTGCTTGGAATCTTCTCCTCCTGCAAAGTGATGAGCTGAGAAGGAAGACTTTGGATGGTGATCAGAGTCCATTTACCAATCTTGGAACCACATTTGTGTGTGAATGAAGCACATGTTTTTGCTGCATGCGTCCTGTGTGTGTGTTAATGGCAAGGACAAGCCCTTCCTCTTGGTCCCTCTTCCCGATTGCGTTTCTGCCCCATGCCCTCCACGGTTAGTGCTTTTGCTCCACTGTGGTACATGTCACTGACCCTCAGACATCCCAGAGCATCTCCAAGTGCCTACAGTTTCTGTGGCCTCTCGGGTAACACTGGAACCTCTGTGGTGACAGAATCCCCTCCTCATTCGTTGGCCACATGCTGCTCGGGCACACCACTCACTCTGTCTTATACGGGCACCCCGAGTTTCTGTCTTGTTTGCAGGATCGTGGACTTTCTCACCCAAGACTGCCTTCCTCTCTGTTTTCCTCTTGGATTCTAGAAAGGGCATTCACACTTTAGCACAGAAAACACCCTCTCCCCACCCCAACATCCAAAGAATAAAAACCTGGGACCCATCTGTGCTCTAAGGCAGGTCTTTCCTTGGCCTCTCTAGAAACATACTTATCTCTGAGCTGCTGGCACTCACGGCTGCTGGTCCATTAGGGAATCCGGGGTTCGCTGGAAAAGCCACGTCTCCGTTCTTTTCTTTGCCAGAGTTGGCATGCCTACCAGATGTGTGGTTCAGAAAGGAATCCCTTTTCTCTGTAAACAGCTTGACATATGGCACACATTTCCACAAAGAATGCGCAGAGGAAGCATGAGAAGAAACATCTTCCGGCACTGCCTTTCAATAGCTCTGCATACGATGCGCGCAAGTGTCCTGCTTCCATTCAGACACTAGAAGGTGAGTTTGTATTTACTTGCAATGTGCTTTTGCAATAGCTACACTTATAATAAAATGTGTGCTCCATAAATTAATTAAAGAGGGGTGAGAAGAGAAGGGGGCAAATGAACTCTGATCCAAAGGACCAACCTTCTCCATTCCCATAGCCAGTTAGAGGGCCCTAGTGTGAATTCCAAGGTTATTCCCAGACATTTTCAATATTCCTCCCTTCTTGCAAGATTCAGCTTATCAATAGCAGATCCAAAATTGGCTCTGGAAATTCTACAAAAGGGAGAGAACTGTGGGAGTGGACTTCCAGTGCATTGTGGGGGCCTTTATGACTCAAGCGTACACTAGGGGTTTCAGCCGAGTGCCAATTCTACTTGATTCTTTCAGACTCCAGAATTCATTAAAAAGTTTAAAATAACATGAAAGGGATGCTTCTGTCAAACGCCTCTGGAGCGCTGATGTAGTTAAAGCCAGGATGGGCTTCCCGAGAATAACAGCACTGCCTTGCAATGGAGTGGATCGGTCTTAACTTTTGGTCTTTCTTTTTCCTTTTTGTCTGAAGTCTGCAGAAGAGTGTTCTGACGGCTTCACTTTCTGGGGAACAGACTCCGTGTACTAGGACTTGTGTTCTACTGTTTTTATATGAGGAACAAGGACACAGTGTAGATTGTAAGCCCATAAAATAGCGAAGTACTAGGCAGAACAAAGATCTAAAGACGGAGTCTGTGGCCATGTTTTCCCCCCAGGGAACATTCCCCAGTGTGACAGGCATTCCATGGCTGGGGGCCTCTAGGTTGTGAAAGGTTTTGTCCACTCCAAGCCTTCTCTAAGGCCTGGAGGCAAGAACCCTGAGTGGGAGAGCTGGCCTTGCAGCCAGCTGCAAACTTATTCCCCGAGGCAACCCAGCAGGTGGTTTGAATTCTACTGACAGGTGTTATCTACTTCCTGTGTCAAGAGCACAGGCTCTTTCCCTCCTGCACACATTCTGGTACCAAAATATTTCTTTTTAAGGAAAACTTTTCAAAGCCGAGCAGATTTATTTCTGTCACAATCTGGAGTCTAATTCTCTGTGTGATGTTCATTATGGCCTTAATTACACAATATCCAAAGTACTAGCGCTGCACCACACAATGTGCTGTGGAGTCGCTTGGTTTGTTTTGGCTCAACTTGCCTCACTTGCTCAATAATATGAATCTTGGCAAAGAAAAGGGAGCCGGAGTCCAAGTCCATATGACTTGGAGTTGGAGGGAAGGTGTGGGGGGTGAGGGAGGGATGAGGGGGTTGGCGCAGAGACCTGCCTACTGCTCTGCCACAAGCTATGGATTAAAATCTAACCTAGCCTCTGGCTCTCAGCCTTCCTAACGCTGAGACCCCTTTAATACCGTTCCTCATCTTGTGCTGACCTCCAACCGTAACATTATTTTGTTGCCATTTCATAACTGTAATTTTGCTCCTGTTAAAGAATCATAATGTAAATAAGATATGCAGGATGGTCTTAGGCAACCCCCGGGAAAGGGCCACTTGACCCCTGAAGGGATTGTGACCCACGAGTCGAGGACCACTAGGTTAGACAAAGGTTTGCTTTGTGAATCTTGGGTAAAAGGAAGGGACGAAATGATGAGTAATGAGATCCCTACACTGGCTTGCAGAGAGGACTTGTTTAGTGTTGTAGCAGAGCATCGCTGGGACTGGGCAGCAGCTGGTGGAGCCGGCCGTTACCCCAGAAGGGGACAGCAAGACATCAGGAGACAGCAGGCCTTCCAGTGTCCTTATCTCCTGTGTTCCAACGTCCTTATCTCTTCTTATCACCTCTCAGAAGTTCTTGTCACCTGCTGCACTCTGCCACGTGAAGAGATGATAGTAACAGAACTGCCAGCAGCTCTGTCAGGCTAAGGGACGCCAACCTGTCCTAAGGGTGATGCTCCCTACTTGAAGATACTCTTTAGGAACCAAAGTTGTTCAAGTTTTAGCGATACAGCAAGGCTCAGACAAAGAGGCTACCCAAAAAGGTTTGAGTAAGGATTGCCTATGGCTAAGAATTATTTTCTTTAAATATTTGATTCAGGTTATTACCTTAAACATATTGGGATTTATACATCCCAAAATAGATTGATAAAAGCAAACAGCTTTCAAATAACTGAAATACGGCCCCAAATCATTACAAGGAAAAAGTCACATGGCTAAATTTATTTTATTTTGTTTTCGCACAAAAATCTTTAGAAGGCCATGCGAATCTGCAACTAGTATTATAGACTACTTTTGATAACATAGAAATGAGCACAGAGACATTTTAACAGTCAGAGCATTGTTTTGAAATAATTTGTGTTTTCCGTACTTCTAGATAAATACAAAGAGAAAACAATGTATCTCAGAATGTTGAGGTGATCTGAAGCTTTATAAAATACTTACAATAAATAAGCCAAATCATAAAGTAAACAACAAATAACTAATATTTATATTCAGATTTAAAGTTTAGAAACAGTTCAACATCCAAATAGTCTTGGATAGGGAAATGAAAGTTAACTAGCAAATGAAATCTTTTCCTTTTGTGCAACCACCATGGAGTGCTTATTTCTGTATTGTTAGGACAGCATTAAAAGTTAGTAAAGGAGGCATAGAAAGCTAACAGAGAGCCACTCACTCCTGATGCAGAGATAATATGCCAGGATTACCCCCAGGGATATTACTTCTGGGAGCCAGCAGGAACGATACCCTTTACCTCGTGTTTGACCTCATAGCATTGCAGGGCAAGTGTTTTCCTCCTTTGGACGCTTTTCCAACATCATGACAGGAGGCAGAGCAGCGGCCCAGAGCTCAGGGTCTGTAATCAACCTCTGTAGTGGGGAGCTGTGGGCCGGCTTCCCGCTGCCCAGCTCCGGGCCACCGACTAGCTTATGCCCCGAAATAATTACACGGAAACTGTATTCTTTTAAATACTGCCTGGCCCATTATTTTCAGGCTCTTACTCACATCTTGACTAACCCATATCTAATAATCTATGTAACACCACGAATGGTGTCTTACTGGGAAAGATTCAGCGTGTCTGACCTGGTGGCTGGCTCCATAGCATCTGTCTCAGAGAGGAGAGGCAGGGCAATTGTCTGAGCCATCTACCTTACTTCCTTCTTCCTGTTCTGTCTACTCCACCCACCTATGTTCTAACCTATCAGGCCAAGCAGTTTCTTTATTAATTAACCAATGAGATCATCAGATAGATAGAAGACACACCTACATCAAACCTCAGCCCATGTACCAGCTCTCTCTACCAGCTACATTCCCTCCATCCTCCAAGTATGTTCCCTCCATCCTCCAACGTCTACCAAATATCATAGTGAGGAATGCTTTCTCTTGTTAGCGAGAGCCAATGTGCGTGCGGGCTGGCTGCACACTAACTGCTTTGCGAATGAAAGATGCCACCAGATTTTACGCAGTGGAGTAGCTTCCATCATGGTCAGTGTCCCACCAGTTCCTTCTCATTCTTCAAACTACCTCATTGCTGTTTGCAGGGTTTTTTTTAACCTGTCTCTACATGGCTGTCCTGGGTAGTAGTCTGACATGGTCAAGGCCAGGGTCACTTGTCTGTAATGATCTACTGGGCATGCACTCTGGGAAGTAGCTGCAGTCAGTCGCTACAGCTATTTCAACAGCTGGTCATTGTCAACACACTTTCCCCAGGAAGTTTCTCCTTTACTATCTCACTACACTGCCTCAGTTCTGTCTGTGACTGTGTCACGTGCGGCAGAGGGACGGCGGCTCTGCGCAGACCCCAGAACTCGATCGTTTGTTACAGAAATGAATTGAATCCCCACCGTGTTCAGTGCAGTAGTTTCTGTGCCGGGAAAAAATGTTCACCTTTAGCTTTTTAGAAACATGTCTATTCAGAAAAGCTCGGATGAAGACGACATCCTCCTCTGGGATGCCCACTGCTGGACCTCACACACCTTCCATCTTCTGCTGGGCCCTCAGGGCCTTGCTTCACACTCTGTGCTCCATTTGGCTTCCACGAGCCACGCGGCTCTTTCTCGCCTGCCGTTGCAGCTGGAGACCTGCTTTTGTTATCCTTCGGAGGCTTCACAATTAGCAAATGGAAAGCAACGTGAAAACTTGCACATGAAGTGTCCTGAAGGAAAGCAGCAATCTGTCATTTACAATGTGTCCTATCTGTGCTGCAAAATACAGTCATTCCAGAAGGAAATACAGTGTGATTATACAAACTTCCAGTGTGGAAATGCAGCCCAGGGGGAGTTCCTGAACACACAGAGCATGCTGTAGGCATACACCGAATCACAGGAATATTGGAATAGTCTACCCCAGTATAAATTACACAGTATTTTCTAAATACTCGTTAAAATTTCAGGTACATTTTCCCTCAATGCATCCAGAGAGGGCATGGAGCTCACAGAGACACAATGCATCCTGATGGTACTGTCCTGATGCCCATGGGCACGATGCTTGAGATTCAATCATTCTAGAAGCCAGGTATAAGACTTCCCAAGTACGACTCTGCCAGTTATTAAACAACATGGGATACCTCCGTGGAGTGGGCGTGGGCCACCAGCGGTCCCTGTGCCATATCTGGGAACCAGCTTGCTGTTCAGCTCTACCAGCTGGCACCTCTTTCTCACCTTACTGCCATCCTGTGACCCTGAATGGGCATATTTGCCCAGAAAAACTCTTGTGTGTATATTTTAAAAATGCTCTATGTTTTCCCTTTGAACTCCAACTTCAGCTTAGAAGAGGAAAGTTAGCTGTTGTTTTCTGTGAACTAATATTAGCCTCGTCATAATAGGAACTGGAAGAGGACAACCTAGATTCGACCTTCCATTTTTCTGGTCATCTTAAAGAGAGCAAAACTCGTGTTTAGCACTGAGGTTCTAAACCAAGTGAGCATGCCAAGAAATGCAGACTCCAAAATGTCATTGGCTCTGCTGAACAATTTCAGAAGCTTGAAAAAAAAAATGCATCAAAAGGATCGATAGCGATAGGCCCAATTCTGTTTCTATCCTGGGAATTATGGTTTGTCACTACTGTAAGTGAGGGTTTGGCCAGTTAATTTGCCTTCTGTAAATTTATTCATCAAACATAGTGTAAGTTCCTTCTCTCTCTCGGGTGTACCTTGCGCGGTAGTAAGACTCTAAGAGCAGTTAGTGAATAGTGGGCGAGTGCTTTTAGATTTCTGTGAATACACACATACAAACAACAATCTAAAGGGCTCAGGGGAGACAATTAGCACAGAAAGATGCTTGTCAAATTTTCCTCCGTGTTAAGAGTCTGACACAAGCTTTTCTAAAGTGATAAGAAGTAGCTCAGAAATGTCACAGTGTCTACTAATACCCTCTTACGTTTGGAATGTTGTCTCCCAAACACACATATGCTGGAGGCTGGGTACCAGAGTAATTGTGCTGATATGTTTTAAATGGTAGGCCTATGGTGAGGTGATTAGGGTATAGAGAAGTTGTCTCTGCAGAGACTGATGAGTGCTCTCAGGACTCAGCTCCAAGGAGAGTGGGCAGTAAAGAATGAGCCTGGCCCCTTTCAGCTCCCTGGCTTTCTCTACCACTTTGTGGTTATTTCTTCCCCTTGTTCATTTGCCTGATAATCCCCTGAATGTGCTCTGGAAAGAACTGGAACATGCTGTTTAGACTTTCAGCTTCTAAAATTAAGAGGTAAATAAATTTCTTTTCTTTATAAAGTACCCACTTCAGGCATTTTACTGTAGCAATGGAAAACCAGTTGATGCGCAACCCATTCGATTATATTAGTACATAGTATCTACTACTCTACTTTTTCCAACCCTGTGTAGAGATCATAGGATGGTTTGCCTGAAACTCTGTGGCGAGTTATTGGGAGCTGTGAACCCCCCAGATCCTGTATTTCTGGCAAACAACTTGTAATGCTTGCAGCTGCTCTGAGCAGGAGACCCTCAGGAGTTCCTGATGGCAGGGGAGTGGTTTCTGGTGCGTTTGGCTGGGGCGTGGCTATCAGTTAAGAATCCCTATATAAGCTGTCCCTGGACACAATCAAGGGGGCATTCTTGTTTCAAGGATGACCTCCCCCCCCCTGTGAGTCTTTGTGTGTTTCAATCTCCAGCCCCTTGCCCAGTTCACGAACCGTATGGTAGCGCATAGAGCGCAGACGGGCGTGGTGTGCTACAGCGAGTGACTTATGCAGCGATGAATCATTGGTTATTCCAAACCTTATTTCCAATTTGCAGTTTTATAGATTTGAAATATTCAGTTTTTCAAAGGCTATGTGATTCTATCTCGACACAGTGTAATGCTTACTGACCACTTATTACTGACAACTGTTGTACGTGGCTGCTCACATTTAGATTAACCACTGTTCAGTGGAACCTTTGATCCTCAGCTATATTGGTCATATTTCCAGGGCTCATACCACAGGAGACTTAGTGCCTCCATTGAGGAGGACAGATCCCAAATATTCTGTAACAGCAAACTGTTTGTTAGACAGGCTGGGTGTCTGCATGTTTACTCAGTCAGTAACTTAGATCAGAGTTTGTACATAAGTGAGCATAACACTCTGCCAGGTGTGCATGACTCACAGTACATAGGCCACACATGCCCAGGTGTCTATGAATGAGACCCAACTCAAAATTGTTGTAAACTTGCTTAAAATGTTGACTTCCCCCTTCCCAGTATTTTGGTAATTCACTTGGGTGATCCTTGAGTGTAAACTCAGTAGATAACAATGCCATGTCAGAACATGAAAAAGTTGAGCATGCCAGTTATTCTACAACACAAACATCTTTAGTTTTTGTTCATACCACACACACATCATGGTCTTGTCAAAGCCTTTTTCACCCCTAAAAGGAGATAGATTCATACAGCGTGAGGTGCTGTAATTCCCCTCTTCATCTCCTCCAGACTCATCCAGTGGTGTAGGCATTTGGAAAAGTAGAGCAGACATGATAGGAGGCCACTATTTCTGCCTGTAGGAAGCTGGGGAAAGGGTTTGGACACTCACTGACAGCAGGTTCAAATGTTCCCCAAATATAAGGACTTATACTAGCATGGAGACCTCCATCAAAGGGTATCTGTAATGACCGTAGTAAATGCTGGCCTAGAGAGAGGCTAGGATTTGAACAGAAATGAGAAATGAGAAAATCTTCTGTCAGAAAAGACACTCTCCAGGGCAGGCATTGATGCTTCCTGTTTTTAAATCACAGAGTTAATCAAGATCTTCCAAGCCCTCGTTAAGGAAAACCAGGAATTTCTGCAGTTCATTTTAGTAGCAGTACTGTAAAAAGAAAAGAATCCTTAATAAAAGAAAATGGAAATACATCTTAAAAAGTTTGTTCAACCATGTCTATTGCTACACTAGTCAGAATAAGCAGGTTACAGGATAAGTCTAGGTGTCTGTCAACAGATAAATTGATAAAGAAAATGCGATATGTATACACACACACACACACACACACACACACACACACACACACACACACACATATATATATATATGCAATAGAATTTTGTTTTTCTGGAAAATGAAAACAGCTAATGCTCATCATAGTGAGTAACATAAGGTACACCAGAAAGATGGATATTAAATGTTCTCTCATTCTTGGATCATTTACTCTTTAAAAATACATAAAGGGAAGAGACACATTAGCAGAAGAGGTGGAGGGGAAGCAGAGGGGATGGAAAGAAGAGGGAGAAGAACAAGGACAAGTTTGTTAACTTATATGATATAGTTGAAGAAAATAATCTTTATTAAACCCATCACAATGTACAATGAATAAATGTCAATATAAATTTAATGATAAGATGTTGAAAGGGATAATGTGATAATAAACCTATTTTTGTATATGCAAACCAAAAAACCTAATAATGAAAAAGAAAAAAACCTTAAATTTATTTGAAAACATTGTACTTCGTGTTCATTTGTCCAAATCGTTGTTTAGCTGTGGGAAAGCAGGTTGTGTTCTTGGACATTCTGTCCAGGGATACCCTTAGCCAAACCAGCTAGCTTATTAAGTTCTCTTAGCTCTATAGCAGTACATGCAAAAACATTTGAAAATGGAGATATTCTAAATTTGAGAACCAATGAGTTTTGACAAATCAGATTTTGAGATACAGGTTTTTGATTGCTGGGGATACGGATTAGTGGTTATGAGCCCACAGTTCTTCCAAAGGACTCGAGTCTATCCCTCTCTCCTTCTTCGTGTGTTTCAGAACTGCCTGTTATTTCAGCTTGTAAAGAACCTAGGCTTCTGGCCTTCATGGGAACCTCTGTGCACAGATACATGTGTCCATACATATTAAACTAAAATAAAATCTTAAAAGAGAAAAAGTTCCTTTTTTCTTAAAAAATATTATAAAAGTTACTTATAATTTCCTTCAAAGGGTTGCATAATTCTGTCTTAGATTCTGAAAGATGCTGGGTACTAGTGTTCATTTACAGAGTGTGAGAGAACATTCCAAGGTTTATATAATTTTTTTATGTAATAGCAGAAAACTTATTTGAAACACATAAGACTTGTTTTAAAATTTTTGTTAGTTTTGTAAGCATTCGGTAAAGATTTGTTGAGTGAATAAGATCAGTAGATCGTAGTAGAATTAAGTAGAGTGGTACATAAACTCAAAACCTTCTTGTAGGTGTTTGGATGGAAGCTTCGCCTCAGCCCCTGGCATCCATATATCCAGGGTCTGGAATGTTGGGTGGAAGCTCCATCCCAAGCCCCCTCCCCTGGGAGTTGCTTCAGTCCAAGACTCCGCCCCAAGAAAGCCCTCTAATCAATGAGATACTCAAGACCACTTTCACAGGCTATTTAAACGCCCCTCGTCCCTCTCTCCCAGAACAAACACACCGTTTTCAGGTCTTCCTTTCCCATCTCCTGGGGGGGCGGTGTATGCTAGAAAGCTTTTTGGGAGCATTTGTATCCATTAAACCTTGGCTTTTTAAATTCAGTTTGATTTGGTCTGATTTGGATTGTTGCGTCGGTGGAGAGGCTTAATCAGGGTGCCAAAACTTCTCAGTAGGGTCCTGTTGCCAGGGCTCTTCCACACAGGAGCCGAGGCTGTCCACTACAGTTAAGTCCATGCCTCTGCACATGGAGGCAGAGCCACAGAGTTCACCACTGACGCCAGCCCCACCGTTGCAGCATCTGAGCAACTTGCTATAGTTTTGCCAGTGATTGGAACATTATGACAACTTAATAATGCTGCTACTAAATGATGAAAGTGAACTTACTATCTTTGGTGGCACTCTTCCTTTGGTCAGCATGACAAATTCCAGTCTGAGTAGTTTGGAATTAAGTAAAGAGTGTAGAGCAAGGTCCTTACGAAGGACAGGATGCCAAGGGACAGTGACAGGGTAGCTGAGGGAGGAGACACCGGAGATGCCCTGACTCAGCTGGAGTCTCAGAAACAATGGAAAACTCCTTCCCCGACCTGGCCAGCACTCCTGGGACCACCTTGTTTGGATGAAGGTCACTGGGATTTGAATCAAGTTGGTGGACCATGCCCCTGCTGCTTTCACTGGAACTTTCCAGAATTTGTTGGGGGATGGTCAAAATCTGAGGAGATCTGAGAATCTGTCCTCAGGCACTGAAGGGAACCTGACTCTATCGCCTCATGTGAGTTCTCACTCCTAAAGACACTTCTGGCATCTCTACACCCCGCTGAAGAAGCACCAAAATCTCTGGAGAGTGGGAAGGGGCTGGAACCGAGAGGTCAAAAGCATATCTAAAAGACCAGCAGGTATTTGCCTTTTGAAGGCAGACAGAGAGCAGAAGCATCAGGTTCATTTGCAGGGAAGAAAGTTGGCTTGCTATTATTAGTGTTTGTTGGTAGCTAGGATTACTCACTGGCTTTATTTAACCGTCTATGATGAAACACTCACTCATTCTATTTTCCTTGGCTCTTGTTTTCACCAGTGACAACGGTGACAGGAATCTGCTCACATCACACTCACAAGCTCATGCCGATAGCTCTGGAATATCTGTGCCATGACCAGTGGCTCTTCTGTGTAGAAACACAATGGATTTCATGCAAAGCTGGCGAAGGAGTCCGAATGTGTCAGCAACTGTGGGGATGGAAGCAACACTACCGGACCTGCTGTGGGGCCCATAGCCCAGGAAAGAAGTGAGCTTTGAGCACTAAGACACTCTGCAAAACTGTCTGCCTGCCATAGCAGAGGGAAGAAAGAGCCCCCTTCTGAGTTTTATTAGGCACTGTAAATGAATCCATTGGCAAAAGAATTGGAGAGAAAGAACATTAAAAACCAGACCAGGTGAATGAGTTTGGAATGGAAGGCAGAAAAGCTTGCAATCGTTGCTCAAACAAGTTCTTCCTTCCTTCCAAGAAATGAGGTATGGGGTGTGGAATCCATTGTAGCTAATCATAAACAGGTGCATCTTAAACCTGGATGCCAACCTGCTCCAACACGCTGGGCACTCAGCTCGCGCTACTGCTAATTACCCATGAGCTCCGATTGGTGCCAGCCACAGTTGCTCTACAGTCTACATTCCTGTTCAGACCTGTGAGGGGCCACGGGTGGCCCCACAGCGCCTGCATGCCTCCCTCCCTTCACCTACGACCGCCACATTTGATACCAAGAGACACTGAATCTGGACATGGAAGATTGGCGCCAAAATTCTATCAAATTTTAGGTCTTAGAACAAACAACCATAATGATATCATTTTGGCAGACGTCCTCAGATCACCTACATGGATGATTTTTATGTGATGACTAGTTTGGGTGAATGTGTTGCCTCTTGTTATAGACCTTACCCTACATTTTATCCTGAGGTATTTGCTGACAAACTTCGTTTGTAGATTTATGAGATCACCAAGGCTAGATTCCTGTAACATATACTTCATTTTCAGGAATGACCAATTCACTGCCTTTGTCACTAGATATCAGGAAGAAGCATTCCTGTTTCTTTGTATTATGTAAGCAGAACCAGAAGTGAGTATTGTGAGGCCACTTAGAGCTTAGCAGGGACTATTCTTTAAAAGGTTCTTATTCCAACATTGTATATATGATATTTTCATTTTCAAAATAAGAGGTTTCTATAATCGTATAGATCAGGGGTCCCTCAAACTTTGCCTATGCCTCTGAGCTGACCATAAGGGTATGGCATTGCTTTAAGAGATCCAAGGACTGGAGATGACTCTTTAATTAAGAGCTTGCACTGCTCATGCAGAGGACCTGAATTCAGTACCCAGAATCCACACTGGGCAGCTCACAACCTCCTTTAAGTCCAGCTCTGGAGTAATTTGATGCCTCTACATAGGTACACCCACATATTTACATGCAAATGCATACAACACACAATTTAAAATAATGAAAGATAATAGAGATTCAAGTTATTTAGAATTTTGATTCCCACACAAGCGTATTCTGTACATTGAGCAACCTTTCCCAGGCCTTCTATCCCCCTTTCTTGCCCCTACCCTTACTTTTCTTTACTTTTGTTCCCCTAGACATCTTTACTTTACGTTTCATGTCACGACTGCATGTATCTGTGTGACATATAGGAATTGCATTTGAGAGAAAACACAGTAAGGGCATTTCTGAGTCTGGCTTGACTCAAGTGTTCATTTCCTGTGAAAGCAGTTTTCCTTCATGTGTTCTCCTTTCTGACTGCCGGACACTGGGGCTGATTCCACAACTCAGCTCATATGAACCACGCTGCAGTAAACACTGCTGTGCTAGCGTGTCTGGGACATGTTGGCAAAGAGTCCTTCGGGTGCATCAGGTTACATCCCTTTACAAAACCTACATATCGACATCAATGTGCAAGCTTCCTTTTTCACACATTAATTTTCTCATTTGTTATTTGTTTTCTTAATGACACCTATTCTGACTGGGGTGATATGAAAAAAGAGTTGGAAGGGTAGGGAAGGGAGGTGTATCTGAGAAAACCTGGGGGGTGGAATAATATATATATATATATATGTGTGTGTGTGTGTGTGTGTGTGTGTGTGTGTGTGTGTGTGTGTGTGTGTGTATGTATATATAATCAAAACACATTGTACACAATTCTCAAAGAGCTAATGAAAATATTTCTAAAAAGGAATCTTGATACAGTCCGGCTTGCATTTCTCTGGTGGCTAGTGAGGTACATTTCTCATGTTCACTGTCTGTGGTGGCTATTCTTGCTTGTCAACATGCTTGTCTAGAATGAACTAAAACCCTAAAATGGAAGTGCAACCTGTGAAGGATTTTTGCTTCATTTGAAGTGGGACGATCAACTTGTAATCTGGAACTTTAAGATTGCAAGAGAAACAATTAATCCAGATCTTTGAGGTGAGAAAATACATTAATCCATAACTTTCGAAGTGGGAAGACCCACCCCTAATTTGGGCCAGGCCTTCTGTAGGAAGTCTATATAAGGATACAAAAGAAGGAAGCCTTACCACTTCGCCTGCTTCTTCTCACCTCCCTAGCAAGGCTATTCCTTCACTGGCATTGGAGCCTACCTTTTCAGGATTCCCCTGAAGACCGCTGACATATCCAGCCTCATGGACTGAACAAATACAGAATTCTTGGACCTTATATTCATATCCACTGTAGGATTAGCTGGGCCACAGCCTATAAATCATTCTAATGAATTTCCTTTTTATTTATATATGTAGGTACGTATATATATATATATATATATATATATATATATATATATATATATATATATAAACACGTGCATATATACACACATGCATGTATATACATATGTGCACATATATATGAGATTAATTCTCAAGTTCGGTTACTCTAGAGAACTCACTAATGCTGATTTTGAGAGACGAAGAGTGGTTCTCAGGCATCAAAAGAAGAATAAGGATGAATCTTTGAAGTGTCTGGAACAGGCTTTCGAATTTTTGAACAAGTACAGTTACAGCAATCTCAGAGAGGACTGAAAGCCCGTGGTGTGAACCATTTTACAAGCTAAAGGAGGTAAAGGCATTCGATGGTCCTGATTCACCAATTGTGCTCGGCAATGCTGTGGCGGTGCTGTATATAAAACTTTGACCGTCTTTAGGAAAATGATGCTGCTAGCTAAGAAAGGAAAGGAATGAGTTTCATGATAAAATTAACCAACTTCTTGTATATCAGAATACAGTGGAGGGAAACGATGAACCTCTTGATACAATTGACTGCTTCCAGGTGCACACAAGCAGTCTGCAGTTTTCTAAGTGTGCCCTGGAAGAGAACCTTCTCTCCAGCAGCCACAGAGCTCAAGTGCAGAAAATCAACCAAAGCCCTCAGTATAAAATTAGCTTAATTACAAAGAAAATTCATATCCCAGCCTTGGAAAGTATTGGAGGTTAAAGTAAGGGCATTAGTTGGTGAAGAATGGAATCCTGTATCTTGGAATAGAGATGTGTGGGAGGATGCTATTGAAGTTGAGAAGTTTGAACCCTCAATCCTAAAGGGTTTATCGCACTAGAAGAAGTATTCTCTCCACCCTCAAAAGAATATGTCCTCGTACCACCATCCCCTGAAACACTGTTCTGTTCACCTTTGGCTGAGGAAATTTATTCCTCATTATCTGCTAAACCTGCAGTGACTTTCTCTACAAACAATGCTAGGCAAGATAATACTGATGTCCCTCACAACGCATCAATAGTCACCTCTAGACCTATAACGAAACTTAAGACTAAACAGGCTCCTACAGGAGGTGGAAAGTGTAGTCCAGGAGGAGGTACACTACTAATGAATTTGCTAATTCACTTAAGCAGAAGTCTGGGGAATATGTGTGGGAATGGATTTTAAGAGTGCAGGATATTGGTGGATGGAACTGAGAACTGGATCAGGCTGAGTTTATTGATATGATCTCTCTGAGTTTTAATTTTAGGTTTAATTTGGAAGCTTATACAGTTAAAAAGATGCCAAAAGACTGTTTAAATGGTTGGCTGAAGTGTTCATCAAAAGATGGCCTCCTGAAAAGGAGTTGGAGATGCCTGATATCCCTTAGTGTTGATGAAGGGGTTTCAAAGGCTCAGGGAAACTGCAATGTTGGTGTTGGTACACTGTGTATAACCTAATCCTCCACAATAGGAAGGTCCAGAATACATGTCTTCACTAATCCTATAAGATGGTGAGGGGTCACCAGCATATCTGAAGAGTTTTGTTGGCCCTCGTTTCCTGTGTAACAAAATCTTAGGGTTTGAGATAACTGTCTCTCATTTGGATTAATTAAATGTGATGGGTTTACTTGGGACCTGTAGTAAGGGGCAGGCAGTAGTATTTCATTGCCAAAGGCAAGGTGATCATTGTTATTCTAATGGGCAACATAGACAAAGCAATGTTCATAATGACCTGACCTGTAATGGGAACCACAGGCAAAGTGAGTTGTATGGTCATATGATTGGTACTGATTCTTTGGTACTGATTAATCAATCATGATGTTTACCAGGATGAAATAGATAAGAAGCACACTAAAGTTTTCTTTGATCTGTATACACAGAAAAATGCTCAAATTTTAAATTTAATCACGTACGTAGTAGGAAACTCCTACAAAATGGAATCGCAGCCCATGAACAAATTTCCAGGCTTGAACCCATTTAGACCCAAAACTTCTTGAATGAAGAGATGAAAAATACCTAAAAATCTCACTATTCGTCTTTCCCCAGAGGGTCCCAAGGCCTTTTAGGAGAATAATTAGGGGAAAGGAAGCAATCAGACTTTCGGGGGTCTGTTTGACACTTGCTCTGAATTGAGGCTGGATTCAGAGGATCCTCAGAAACATTGCTATTGTTCAGTTCAAGTAGGGGGTTGGGGAGGTCAGGTGACTGGTGGAGTTTTGACTGATAATAGGAGCAGCGCAGACCCAAACTCATCCTGTAGCTTTTTCCCTAGTCCCAGTATATACAGTGGGGACAGACATACTAAGAACCTGGCAGGTTTCTCCCATTTGTTCCCTGATTTGTGGACCGAGGGCTATTACGGTTGGAAAGGCTAAATGAAAGTCGTTAGCATTGTCTCTGCGAAGGAAAGCAGTGACTAAAAGACAGTATCACATCCATCGAGGAACTGCAGAAATTATTTAGGTCCCCACCATGTCTGCCTTTAACCCTCCTCTCTGACCAGTGAAGAAGACAGGTGAGTTGCGGAAAACCCAATCAGATAGTAACTCTGATTGCAGCTGCTGTACCAGATGTGGTGTCCTGACTTGAGCAGATCAACACATAATAGGTACATGGTATGAAGCTATTGATCTAGCAAATGACTTTTTCTTGGTACCTCAAGGATCATCAAAAATCTACTTGCTGGAAATTGTCTGTAAGGCTCAACTTGGTTCTTTATGAAACGTTTTTCTTTGTTAGAGTTTCTCTTCTGCCTACATTGAAGATTTTTCTTTTTCATTTGCTTTAGGCAATTTGATGATGAAGGCATTGCTATAGTATCTTCATGAAGAAAAAAATGTGTTTACTTCTTGATATTTATATTCTTTTGAGTCCGAATGCATGCTTATAGTTTCCCTTAAGTCTGGAATTTGTGGTTATCTGTGTGTGTTCTCTGTCCTCTTCCCTTCTCTTAGAAATGCATGGGCAGCTGTCCTCAAATTCCTCAGCTCTTGCTGCTGCACTGTAGATACAGTTAACCGTTTTCTCTTGCTTTTCTTTGGATCATTTCTACTTCCCTTTCAAGTTGAATAAAGTTTTATGTACCAGTGCTCTTCTGTTGTTACTCCTAGCCAGCCTCATTTTCATATTAGATACTCTAGTTTTCAATTGTTGAACATTTTAGATACACGTGATGTAGTTGTTAGTATTTTTACTGTTCTGGTCTTTAGCCTGCACTCTGGGCTGGTTTTAGTTATTTGTTTTTCTCCATCTTGAGTTGCTTCCTTCCTTCTTCCTATACCTGAGCACTTCTGAACAGATTGCAGGCGTCACAAAACTTACCTTGTTGGCTAACAGTTATTTTAAATTCTACAAATATTCATTTTTTTCTGGGGTGCAGTGCAGTCAGTTGGAAACAGTTTGGTCCTCGGGGTGCTGCTTCATTAGGCTGTGCTGAATGCAGGGCCCTTCACTCCCCTCTGAGGAGCTGGTGCCTTGAGTAGGGAAGACACTCCTGTCAGCCTGGTGAGAGCTAAACCTTTCACACGTCAAGCCATGAGAGTGACTTAGATTTTCTGGAGTTGTCTTTCCTTTCCAGTTTTGCCACTGATGGGCTTTTGAGTCCCTGTAGGAACATGGTTTCCTTGTCTCAATAAGGTTGACCTCTGCCCAGGTCCCCTCCCTGTGCAGAGCCAAGAACCCTTTCCAGTATCCTCAGAATATTCCTGGTTTCTTTCTTATCACTCCTGGCTCACCCGTCTTTGTTATGAGATCTATGTTCCTTTATGCACTGCATGCAGACTCTTAGATCCTGGTAGTTGGTCTTGGAGACAGTCAGATGTCCCATGGCCGGTGCTCCAATACACTCCTCTGTAGTCTTGTTGAATCCTTACAACACTGCTTTGAAATAGAAACTTGTCACGACCCGTTTGTAGCAGATAAAATGATGCCCAGCCAGAATAAGTCATTCCCTGAAATCACATCTAAGAAAAATAATCTGGTATTTCACCTATGACCTACAGAGCTTACATACATGCAGAGATCACAACCATTATGAGATTTTTAGATGCTTCTAGATTAACTTCTAAATACGTGCTTTATAATATTGCAAAAGGTTGTTAAGAAATAATCAAGAATTTCCACTGCTTTTACCTGATGATGCATTAATGAAAAGGTTTTAGAACATCAATGCAATTAGCAGTTTCCAATGGGTTTTATTTGAATATTGCCTTTTTGAACCTTCAAGTTCAAATTATTCAGTTCACCCTTTAGTCAGAACATTATGTTTATGTGAATGAGAAAAGAAGTTATTTGCCAACTCAAGTTTAAAAAAACATTTTATACCAGAGGTCAAGAGATTCACATACTGAGAAAAGAAAACTGGGGAAAGGAAAACTTTCCTTTTCTTTGCAGTAATTTAAAATGACATGGGGACAATGAAAGGATTGACTCCCAAGAGAGATGCAGAAGCCTGGAGCTGAGAGGGGAGATCAGGCAGTGAGGTCTAGCCCAGCACCAGGGGAAGGAGAGTGTTGGGGAGGTAATGGTGTACGGGGCCACTGGAAGGTGGCATGCTGGGCCCACCAGCACATCATACATATAATAATATATTATATATGTCATCAGATGTTTCTATATTTTGTAATGTATTTTACACTAAGCTATATTTAGAATTTGTGATTTCATACAAAATTCAAGCAAGTTTGGTTTCAGGCAGAATTTTTAACAGCACTTCCAACGTACACTCCTTGCTGACTTCTGTGCACACTTTAGAAAGACAGTGTGGTGTGGCCCAGTGAGCAAACACCTGCGCAGTCATAACATACCCATTCCTGTGACTTCCTCCCCATCCTTCTCAGCTTTTCCACTTCATTTTCTTTTCATCCTTTGCTTAACTTGATCTTGGAATTTTTGCTTTGCCTGACGCTGAGCTTTTCCATGTGTAACAGCGGAAGTGTCTCTCTTTGCTTGGTTTGTATTCACAGAAGGCTGTGTAGTAGTTCCCGTTAGCTGTCATGGGACTGGCAGGGACAAGGAGCTTCAGTTCATCTCCCGGCCGATGGCCCTTTGGGCATCTGTGCAGTGCCCCAGCAGCTGGGTCCCTTTGAGTTTACATTTCATTTCCATCAAAGGCAGATCAAAAAACACGGGCCTCTTCTGGAACAGATAGTTGTCTTTTGATAAGAGCCTGTGTGAGACGTCTGAAACTTCCGGGTTCGTGACCTTGGCCGGCATAGAGACAATTTAGTGAGAGTTTCAGTGCTGTTTTCCGTACACAAGTTACACTGGAACATTAAGGGGGGAAAGAATTAAAATAATATTAGAGCGACATTGTAACCCTCATCCCCATTGAACTCAATAACTGTGCTATAGCAGCAATCACTGTCAGCAACGACAGACTGATTTTTTTTTTTAACCAAATGAATTATTTTACAAGACCTTGGCCTCTTCATTATCTTCACCTTGCCTCATTTCTGTGTTACGTTGTTAACTTCTGAATATCTCCATGAAAATATACATGATGGAGTTCCAGCGAGCTGGAGGGTAAAACTGTACACTATTAGAAGGGTGAATCTCAGTCGCTCTTACCTCTGGGGGGGGGGGGGAATAAGATCAAATAGCAAAGCAGGCAACCTATTAAAGACTGAGTTAGTTATTAGGACAGGCTGAGTTCTACATCAAATATCCGAGTGATATGGCATTGTGTAAATGGCTACTTCCTTGTGGTTGTTCCTAACAGTGGGTTAGACCCTTGGAAAGGTCCTGAGCTAGTAGACACGTCTTTGAATAAGATGAGGGTATCCACAAATTGGTGGCGAGATCAAAACACTGATGACAACTTATGCTGGAGAGGATGTGGGGTAAAGGGAACACTCCTCCATTGCTGGTGGGAGTGCAAACTAGCACAGCATCTTTGGAAATCAGTGTGGCGATTTCAGAAAATTAGCAAACAATCTATCTTAAGACCCAGCAATACCACTTTTGGGTATATACCCAAAGGATGCATAATCATACCACAGGGACATGTGCCAAACTGTGTTCATAGCAGCATTATTTGTAGTAGTCAGAACCTAGAAACAACCTAAATACCCCTCGACTGAAGAATGGATAAAGAAAATCTGGTACATTTACACAATGGAGAACTATGCAGCAGAAAAAAATGGTGACATCTTGAAATTTGTAGGCAAAAGGATGGATCTAGAAAACATCATATTGAATGAGGTATTCCAGACCCAGAAAGACAAATAAAATATGTGCTCACTCATAAATGGCCTTTAAGCATAAAGCAAAGGAAAACAAGCCTACAATTCACAATCCTAGAGAACCTAGCAATAATGAGGACCCTAAAGAGACATACATGGATCTAATGTACATGGTAAGTAGAAAAAGACAAGATCTCGTGAATAAATTGGGAGCGTGAGGATCATGGGGTAGGGTAGAAAGGGAGAGGGGAGCAGAGAAAAATATATAGCTCAATGAAAATAAATAATAAATAAATAATACAGTAAAAAAGGGCGTCTCATTCCTTCGCTAACTGCTATACATGATAGCTGTTCCAGTCATGAACAGGATACACAAAAAAATGTACAATGACACCCAGTGTATCTTCCTACAAGATAGTCTCAATACTGTAAGGTGGAAGATGGCTTAGTGCAGCCCTGTAACCTCACACTTAGAGTTCTCTGACAATGGAACATTTAATTCATGAACGTGAGATGAGGATGGAGTTATTAAGATCTGGAAGGAGATCTGGATTTTTACAAAGAAAACTTTAGGGGAAGCAGGTACAAAAACTAAAGGTCTGGTTGACTTTGGTTCTGTGACCAGCTGCAGATTGCTGCATCCTACAGTGTACAGCCCAGGCTTGAAGGGTACTGTGAAGTGGGGGTTGGTACACACAACTGGCTTCAGCTTTCTATCTTATATACATTTATGTATTATTTTATATCTAAATATATATAGATAGATGAATATATAATTTTACATATCTTATTCTTTTTTTAAAGTTGTCTTCTTATCAAGAACATAGTTTATCTTTTTTAAAACATATTTATTTATTTATTTATTTATTATGTATACAATACAATATTCTGTCTGTGTGTATGTCTGCAGGCCAGAAGAGGAAACCAGATCTCATTACAGATGGTTGTGAGCCACCATGTGGTTGCCGGGAATTGAACTCAGGACCTTTGGAAGAGCAGGCAATGCTCTTAACCACTGAGCCATCTCTCCAGCCCCATATCTTATTCTTCTAAGAGCATCCATGAATTCTTTACTCACATCTCCTCATGATGAATGCATTTGGTCAACTCAAATAGGGGATTACTATTTTTTTCCTTTTTCTTAACAGTAGATGTGAATGTGCAGACAGGGAAGTACTTTTAATTTCCTCCACAGATTTTCTGTCTGACTGCTGAGTACTCAGTCATTCCTGCTTTGACTCTCATCATGGGTGCCCCATCACACCCTTGACAGGTCTTGCTAGCTTCCCGAGGCTCATTTTGGCAGATAAGGTGGATTTCCACCTTCTGTGCATCCCCAATCTCACTGAACTGCAGGGTTTATTTTCCTTCCCTTCCCCCACTTCTGACTCCTTCACTACAGGCTTTGAAAGAAAAGCTTTGAATGTAACTAATGGTGTCAGAGATTAGGCACATGATGTTCAAGAACTGCGCTGTTTATTTGTTTAAGAGAGCTGTGTTCAGGCTGTTTCTTATGGAGTCACATACCCACTTACACAGTCTCAGCTCTGTTGTTGGCTGGAAGAAGAAGTCTGAGTCAGGCTTGAAGGCTAAGAAACCCAGTTTTCTAAGTACCGTTGGTCCTCCTAGCCACAGGCTCTGTACGCAAGCGACAGTCCATCACAGGTGGACTAAGCACGTACAGATAATATCTCTAAGCAATTTGTTTACTGTTTATTTCCTAAACAGTATAGTATGTTAATTATTACATTGCAATAGTTATTTTAAGTCATCTAGAGGTTCTTTAACATTTATAGATGAATGTGTGCCGATATTATGCGAACTACTGTGCCATTTCTGTTAGGGATTTGAGCATCTGTGTTGTTTGGGAACCTCATGGTGTCCTGGAATCTATAAGTAGTAAGGGATGACTGCGCTATGTTTGTATGCTGAGTGATCAAGACACATCTGGTAATGTCTTGGCCGCAGGGGAGTGTTGCTGTGGGGTTGGTACAAACTTCTTGAGGATCACTGAGATCTCTGAGGGTGTGTCTTGGAAAGGATCGTGGCACCTCTGCCCCTCTACCTGTTCTTTCTCTAAGTCAATGGGATAAGCTGCTTTGATTTATCTCACACTTCAGCTTAGTCAGCCAATCATGAATGGGAGCCTCTAAAACTGTGGGCCTGATAACCAATTTCTTGTTAGGAATTCATGATCTCACACGGTGTTTTGTTTCCTTTTGTTGTAGTTACAGAAATCTAATTAACACGGACTGACTAATTCCTTTCCATCTTCCAGATGATAGTTTAGAGGAGGAAGATACAGTTTGTGTGAAGTTCACACTAATTTTAGCATACTTTCAGAGCTGAAGTCTGATTCTTGAACTTATATGTTATTGGCTCAGGGAGGGTGATTTCATGAGGCTAATAGCTCAGGAGTCTCACCATAATTTAAAAAAGAGGATTGGAGCACTGAGGGTTTACATTTTACTTTGTGTCCTAAAGAAAATCCTTTGTAACAGAACTGCACACCTTCCCTCCAGAGACTTGATATAATTCTCTAGAGAATGATTTCAGCTTAAGAGGCAACAGAAGAATTTCTTGCTCAGGGCTTACCCAGCAGTTGCCACCTGCATTTGACAGCCTATGCTACCATGCTGCCATGGATTGCAGATGAAGTGTGCGTCCCTACAATCACACCCCTGTGGGAAAGACCGAGGGTAGAGGCTGTTCTGTAGATGAGGTCAATTAGCATCTCTTCCTGGATGTGAGGACTTGATAGCAGAGCAAGAATCCTGCATGATGTTTGTGGCACTGGAAGGAAGGGAGGCCTGGATCTGAAATGACTCCCTGAGGCCGATGTGTCAAAGGCTTGACCCTCAGCCCATGACATCATTGGGTGGTGTAGAGACTTCAGGGTGTAAGGCTCAATGGAATAAAGTCAGGTTGTTGTGCTTGCTCTTTTCAAAGGCAGTACTGGCTCTCTGGCCCTTTTCTCTCTTGTTCTCATCACCTGACTTCCTCAAGGCGAGGCGAGCATCTCCTTCCACCAAATGCTCCCATCATCATAGGTTGCCAAACTGCGGGCCCCAAAACAATGGGCCAAGTGACCAGGGTTTGAAACTGCCTAAGTGGAACCCAAACAACCCCTTTCCCATTCAGATTTAGCGTCTTGGGAATCTTGTCACAGTCACAGAAAGCTGACTAGATAGCTGTCAAGATTTTTACCAGCTCTGAAGGGAGTCAGGTTACTGACTCAACTATTCGTTTAGCTCAGGTACAGAGTTTGTGCGCTTGGACCAAACCAACATATTTGGAGCAGGCAGGATTTCACATAACATTTTCTTTAGCATTTACCTCTCCTTTGCCCAGGGGAGGGAGTAGCTTCAGCCCTGGGGACAGGCACTTCTCTCTCACTTGTCCATTATTACAAATGTGTTAAAAACTGGAAAACGGTGGTTCTTTTCTTATGCTGCCTTTCTCTCAGGAAGACTTTGTCGGACTTCTCATTATTCTTTTGCACCGTCAGCTTTGAGTCTTTAATCCTCTCATTGTTTCTGCCATAGTAAATTCTGACAAATTACAGAGGAAAATGGTTTTGGCATACAATTTTTGAGTTTTGGTATTCTTCATGGGTTGCCAAATATTTCTGTAAAATTGTAGCACTTAGCTTCTCGGCTTCAAGAACTATTTGAAGTCAGTCACTCAAATCCAGGCTATAAAATGGCTTCTATTAGATTTTGTGGAACTGTGGGGGAGTACTTTTGAGGACAGGTATGCAAACACAGGCCATGTTTGTGACAAGTCCCTTATTCCCACACCCACTGACAGTGATGGACAGTCGCATGTGTCCATGGGCCCCATAGCCCTTCCTCTGCAGGTGTCACCCCCCGTTCTACTGATGGTTATACTCCATCCGGGAAAGTCTAAGGAAATTCCTGAAAGAGGGTGATAGCTTAGCAGCTTTGTTCAAGTACAGAGAGGAAACTGATGTTCATTGCATGCACGTGTTTCTCTGACACCATCTTCTTGGGACCAGACACCTTTGTAAGTTTTATCTACACATCGTGTTTCTTTAGGAGCCTCAGAAGGGCATTCCTGTATTATGACTTTTCTTCAGATATGACAAAGCATATTTTGTTCTAAAAGCCAGAATACACAAATCCTGGTAATGGCCACAAACTAGCTTGGTTTGATATTAGCAATGTTTTTGACAAAAGAAACAGCCACAAAGGGAAGATACTTGGCCAGAAGACTCAGTGAATAATACTGGCTGATATTGCTGTACATCGATTTCCTAGCTGGTGACTTCTATTCAATATTGAAACCACTGATGTACTTCTGGTATTACTGGTCTCATTAGCCTTAAGGTGATTTTCTTTCATTGATCACAGGGCACAGGCCATATTTCTTGCCTACAGCATCCACTCGCAGATGCTACTGAGGACAGAGCTACGTCTGCGTTTCTATGAGCAGTAGCTTTCTGGTTGGTTCTCAAAGCTGAACTGCTTGACTTTAAGGACAAAGTTCACCATGTTGTTCCTCTGCTCAGAGTATCCAAGGTCTCACTTCCTGTCCATAACATCACATGTGAAGTGAGGGAATCTTCTGTTTTTCATTAGAGATTGAATTTTAGTGAGCTACTTTGTTACACTCAAGTTAACCAGTGTATTTTTAGTTTTTTATTGGTAGTTTTTGCTGGCACAAACCGTAGACATCCGAGAAGAGGTAGCTCAAGCCACAATTAAAAACTTGAGATTGGCCCCTGGGCATGTCTGTTGACATTTTCTCAATGATTGGTTGGTGCACGAGGGCCTTTCCCACTGTGAGTGGTGCTCTCCTTGAGCAAATGCTTTTAGAGAGTATCAGTAAGCGAGCAGAGGAAATCACAAGGAACAAACCAGTAAGCAGCAGTTTTCCACGGTGGCTTCTTCAGTGCCTGCCTCCAGGTTCCTGCCTTGGCTTCCGTCCATGGTAGACTGTAACTTGTAAGATGTAATAAGCCCTTTCCTTCCCAAGTTGCTTTTGATCATGGTGTTTTACCGCAGCAACAGAAACTCGAACTAAAATGCCCTTGAAGAATGTTTGTAAAGCAAGCTAATTACTCTGTGCTCTTATATGCTCAGTAAGCTTGGGTTTGTCATAAGATTCATCAGCATTGGGATTTATCGTCTGACCTTTAAGAGATGGTGTTGGTGGATATGCTCCTGGCATGTGTGTCATCTTGGTGTGTGCCTGTATAGCGTGTGTGCATTCAGAGCTTTGTCCCAAAGCTAGCCTTGTTCACACCCAGCTATGTCCCTGGAGTGCTGAGAGGCTTGATGGATTGATGCTGTGGTACAGCTCTCTACTGACTTTAAGAGTTCAGAATCTAGAAATGAAATTGCTCCCAAGTCTTCCCTGTCCATTGTCTTAGGCCAGACCACACAAGTTTACATCAGCATTTTGAAGGCTGGGCACCTCCTGACCTTGGTCAGTCTGGAAACATTTTGAAGTCCCCTTTGCCTCTGTATTCTGTCCAAAAGATGGCTGTCTGGTGATGCCAGTCACCATGGGGCTCACTTCTTTTCATCGGTCTCTTTCTCACCTGAGGCAGAGGCTATGTCCGTAGCTCAGCATCTCAGCCTGGCTCTGGCGCAGACATACAATTGTCGTGAGTTTTGCACAGAAGGGATAGGAAATCCTTGTCATTCCTCATCAGTATTAAAGCAATCAGTTTCCCTGGAATCCTACTTATGTTGAACCAGATAAGCTGTCAGCACTCTGAGTGGCCTTTTGCTGAAGTGAGGTGCCTGGTCCCATTTACTTAAAACCCACCTGATGGTCGGAATCTGTCAGACTCGGTGGGTTCATGGCTTGTCTCCAGCCTGTCATCCAGTCTTCCCTCAGGTGCTTAATTGAAAGAAAGAATTACAGACAAACACCAAAAGATATGTGCACTGACCAGTACTGACAGGGAAGAGAACAGGAGGAACCTGTGTGCTACTGAGCACTGTATGGTGGGACAGGCTTCCTCCCTGAGCCCCGGGGCCGGTTTTCTTCTGACAGATGGAGACGGAGAGCAATTAGAGTTTAGAAGTATAAGCAGACCAATCTGTTTTGTTTATACAGAGAGTTTTCCCCAGAAGTGAGGCAGAAGCAGAGACATAAGTAATGAGCACATGTGTTTGGAAAGAGTATAAGGTACTTATAAATATTATAGTGGCGTCACTATAGCCGAAGGTCTGGCAGCCTTTACATTGCCGAATCTCATTGTCAGGAGTTTAAAACTCAGCTGTAAACATTCCAGGCTGCAACTTGACAGCGCAGTGTGTGCCTGGGAAGAAAGCTTTATTCCTTGCTGCCACGAAAGTCTCTCCTGGGGTTCCCATGTACCATGCTCCTCTCTCTGCCCCAGGTCCTGTTTGGATCTTCTTTGGTTATTGGAAAGCTAGCTGAGAAGCCACCACTGATGTACGGCTATTGTTTGATCTGGGAACAACTTTCCCCAAGATGTCAGTGGCGCCTGCCAATTGGTAGTCACAACTACCAGCGGTCAGATGTCACAGAAGTTGGTTTAGAAAAATGCAGCAAAGATCATACTAGTAATATATAGAAAGCAAGCATTTTACATGAGCAGCCTTCTGAGGTTTCACCAAACCTCTTTAAGGGGCTTTCACCAAAGTTGCTGTCCCCAAGTATTATGCTCTAGGAAGGGACGCCATATCTTTGATCTGTAATCCAAATGGTAGAAAAAAACTGGATAAACTACTCTGGCCAATGGTTATAGAAATAGAGTGTTCCAGAATTAATTGGCTAAAAAATTGTAGGCCAACAAAGGAAATTTTAAACAGCAGCAGTAATAACCCCCAACCCGCTTTCTTCTCAATGGTTGATGGGAACAACTGGAATTTCTACATTAATAAATGTTCTGTGCTGGGTGACACCAAAGTGAAGACCAGTGTGCTCCACCAGCCCCTCCATTTTGAGGTTTTTGAGAGGTAATGCTCACTTTGTTCTAGATGAAGCTGACTTTGTTTACTGCAGTTTGCACAGCCGATCTGTCCTATCTAGCCCCAGGTACTTCCCCTTTAGCAGAACATCAGGGCCTCTGATTGTACATCCCAATGCAGCTTTAAATGAATGTCTTTTGCTTTGTTTTCCTTTTTATTTTTTTAAAATTGATTTTATTGAGCTATACATTTTTCCTACCTCCTCTCTTCTTCTCCCCTCCTTTTCAGCCCTCTCCCATGGTCCTTATGCTTCCAATTTACTCAGAAAATCTTGTCTTTTTCTACTTCCCTTGTAGGTTAGATCCAAGTATGTCTCTCTTAGGGTCTTCATTGTTGTCTAGGTTCTCTAGGATTGTGAATCGTAGGCTGGTTTTCTTTGCTTTAGGTCTAAAATGCACTTATGAGTGAGTACATATAAGAGCTGATATGTTCTGTGTCCTGAGAAACATCTTAAACTGTTAAGGAGGCAGAGTCTTAGAATGATATATCAAAGTACTTAATAAAGTCTAGAAGACAGGCCAATAAATGTGTAAAGGTTAGATATTTGAATTAAAAAAGAATCAAGACAAATTGAATTTCACATCAAAACTGACATATAGTTTATGGTTGTGGAAAGGCTGAGAATCCTCCCCTCTGCTCTTTCACCACCGTAAGAAACCAAGTGCTAGTTGGAGAGCTGAGGAAACATCTTCTCTCTGTTCTCAGTCGTGACATTCTATTCAATAAGAAGTTCAGTTTCTTTCTGAATCTTCATATCAGCCCACATGGGCAGAACACGCCTTTAGCACAGGGATGCTTTCGAACCATCACTTGTTACTGGACATGGCACTTTGAAAGAACTTGTATTTAGGTGATGTAAGGTAAACCAACTTAAGTCTCTAAGAGAGAAGTTATTGTTGGAACTGACCTTCAGTCACAGCTGAGTCTCTGGTATAAGACGATAAGGAGGGAAGTAAATCGAGGCAGGGACACATGGCCCCGCTTGGATTTACAAGCTTGAGACCTATCTGAAATCTTGTAATGGCTAAAACCTGCTATGTCTTACATGATGATGTGATGGGGTCAGGAGAATTCTGATAGTCAGGAGACAAACTGAGAGTTCCTTTATAGGCAGGAATTCCTACAAGGTTTATCCTGTATTATAGCGCTGGCTTTAGAGTGCCCAGGCTGTCCATATGTGGAACTACAGCACCAAGCCAGCGCACGCTCTCTGCTTCTAACTGTATCAATAAAACCCTTTCTAGTAAATAGAAACATCACACACAAAGTTTAACCAGACCCAAAGTCTATACAACTCAGTGTGTTACTTTTTAATAATTGCTTCAAAAATTTAGTTTTGTTCTTAATATATTTTTAATCAATAGGAATGCCCATAACCTCTCATTTCAAGCTTGACTTTTCAAATTTATGATAGTTCCTTACAGCCAATAACTTTATCCTGTATTAACTACCATGAATACTTCCTCCTCATCAGGGTAGCTACAGATTTCCTCTTGTGATCCAAACGATGAATGCAACCCTCAAATAATTTCTTTTGGTACTAGCTCTTAGCCCAAGTTCTCTTGCATGGTAAGCAAGCAAGCACTCTGTCAATGTTGCAGGGACTCTTTCCCCAGAGAGACATAAATGTGCAGCCCCCCTCATAGCTCACCAGTGACAAAACAAAGTAGAGCTTCCCCAAAGTCCAACTTGGGAACTCAAAAAGTTTATTGTGCTTTCCTAAGGAACATGGGTGAGGAATTACTTGCAAAAGCATAAGTAATCTCATAGCAGCATAGATGGAGTTTCCCTTGCAATGAAACATATGCATTACCCTATGTACTTCCTAAAACCATGAGGCCACACATATACAAAAATATATACAACTGGCCTGAAGATACAGAGGACAGTGGTTAGAGTTGCAGGAGAAGGTTCAATGACCCTCTCCCCTTTTATACAGGAGCACCAACCGTCCCGAACTTGAGAGTTCCAAGTGGTCACAGCTCTGATAAAAATGGCAGCTGTTATGCTTGGGGGACCACACTCTACAGCAGCCACTGTGTTGGAACCCCATTAAACAATTCCTGGACTGATTTTCTCTATCTTCTCCTGAAGTTGTTGATTATAAATACCAAGCCTAGGTTCGTGAGATGGGTCACTGCACACAGCCTAGTGACTGAGAAGTGACTCCTGAAACTTTTCCTCTGACCTCCACATTTCGCTCTCTCTGTGTCTCTCTCTCTCTCTCTGTTTCTCTCCTCTCTGTCTCTATCTTTCTTTGTCTCTTACACACAGACATACACACACATAAACACGCACACTCACACACAGAGATATACATAAACACATACACACATATTCACACCTACACCATACACATACACATGTTTATATTCTCACACATATACATACCACAACACACGTATACACAGACATGTGCATATGCAAATAGACACACATCTACACAAACATATGCACACACACATAGACAAACACATGCAAACACACATTCACGCAAACATGTATACACACGTATACATCTGTACACACTCACAAAAACACACACCTGCACATACACACACACATAGGCAAACACACACCATTCACACATGCACAAATACCTACGCAATATATACATACACACCATACATACACATACTCACACACATATACCCCCACATCATACACATACACACACCACACACACACACATGCATACACATACAGCATACACAACACACTCATGATTAATAAAATAAAAAATAATTTTAAGTGCTCAGCTTTCAGTCCTACTTTGTTTATTCACTGAGCCTGGGTGCTAAAGTGCCCTGACACCCCGGGCCATCTGTGTGGAAGATCCACTTAAGACGGTCTCCAGATGTGTCTTATTTTTCACAGTGAACAACCTGGTGGAACAGGTCTGCTAAAATGGTGGGAATGTAAACCAATGCAGTATAGAGGTTCCTCAAAAAGCTATAGACTACCACTTCTGAGACTATAACCCAGGAGATTTGATGGAGGACTCTCATTGGCTAATAAAGAAACTGCCTGGCCCATTTGATTGGCCAGCCCTTAGGTGGGCGGAGTAGACAGAACAGGAAGAAGGAAGTGAGGTAGATGGCTCAGTCAGATGCCACGCCTCTCCTAAGTGAGATAGACCGCCATGCCTCTGCTCAGGGAGAGAGATGCGATGAAGCTCCAGCCCAAGATGGACATACGCTAGAAACTTCCCGGTAAGACACCGCTCATGGTGTTACATATATTATTAGATATGGGTTAGTCAAGATGTGAATAAGAGGCTGAAAATAATGGGCCAGGCAGTGTTTAAAAGAATACAATTTGTGTGATGTTATTTCGGGGCATAAGCTAGCCGGTGATCAGGAGCAGGGCGGCAGGAACGCAGCCCGCAGCTCCTTACTACAGAGATTTAACTCAGCAACACTAGAGATCCATCTATAGACCCATGTTTATGGCAACACTAGTCACAATAACCAAGTTAAAAAATCAACTTATGTGCTTTCAATAGGTGCACCAAGGGATAGAGAAAATGTGGTATGTACACACAACAGTCTGCTTATTTCCAGATGTAAAACAACAAAAAAAATGTCATTGGAAGGAAAATGGATGGAGCTGGGGATCATCATTATTTTTTTTAAGTAAAATAAGCCAGGCTCAGAATGGCAAACTCAGAATGGCAAATGGCATGGGTTTTTCGTATGTAGAATTTAGATCTTGTTAAACCATGAAAGTAAAAGGTGGAATATTTGGGGAAAATGAAAGGATTGGCAGGAGATATTAAAGGAAGGCAAGAGAAAGCAATAGAAGTGTAAACGTGATCAATGAATGATACAAATGTATGCACATGTCATAATAAGCCTATATTGTATATACATGATACTAAGAAATTTTAAAGAACTAACAAACAACAATAACAAAGCTAGTGGGGAGCATCAGCAGAGAGGGCTTTAACAACTGGAGCGGCCTTCTTGACAGTCTTCTCTTCCACTGTTCCTTCCACCCCATGGTACAGCTGTTCTCTGTTTCAGTGGGGAATTGATCCTTAATTCTCTAACGAGGTAAGGAAGTTTCTCTGGCTAGTGGCTTACCATGAGTTGGGGGCAGGTTCCATGCGAAGAGGCATCCTTTTCCTTGGTAAGGACTGTGTTGAATCAGTCCCTTTGCCCAAGTGGTACTTGGCATGACAGGTGTTCAACAGTTTTCAACATGAAGAATGCAGTTCCCAGTCACTGGTCAACCTGACGCTCTACAACAATTGAAATCCAGTTGCCAGGTGTTTTTCTAAGACAATTAATCCTGTTTTTCCATATGACTGCTGAGGAGAAGTTTTAATTCCTTCTTAAGACAGGATCTCAGTGCTAGTCTACAAGTTTGATAAGTCCTGTGGAAAGTCTCAGAAAAATCGTGAAAGAGCTTAAGGCGATTTGAATATTTTAATTGCACCCAAATTTATATAATACAATTATTTTCATCCGAAGAAGAAAAGGCTGTTTGTTTTCAAATATGTGTATGATGAACTAACTTATATTTTACCCCAAACAGAGAACAAATATTAGAGTTACTGATGGAGAATGAAAGGGAGTCTAGGGGGATTGCTCAGTGGTAGAACATACCATACATGAGGCCCTGTTTGCAGTGCATATCATCGCATGCATGTACACAGACACACACACACACATGCACACATACACATGCACCCATACACATGCACAAACATATGTACACACAAACACACACTAAAAACTAGGGACACATTTCTTAAAAGTTGCGTGGATTTCTGGAAATGAAGAGCAAAACTGTGCCATAGTTTGTCCTTGTAAGGAAGTCTTGTTGAGGTATGTTCCTGCACTGGGTCTTTAAGACAGCGCTTCATCAAGAGAACAAATACAGTCTTCCTACACTGGCTCACACAGGAGTTCACAGTCATTTAACAGTCTGGAGACAATGAGCACTGTCACGTTAGAAAAACACAATTAGTGCCCCCTCCTTACAAAAATCATAAAATTTGGAAAACAGCCAATAACCTGATGGCTGAGAGGGGAAACTGGCCCCAGTAGCTCACTTCCTCCCACTGATGCTGTTTCTACAGAAATAGAGTCTGACTCTGCCCTCCATGCCCTCTGGCTCTGTCTCGGCTGGGAAGGATCCTGGCCCAAGGCAGGAACAGGGATGATGGGCTATTTGCAGGACTCCTTCCTCCCCATGGAATGACCAGAATCTAGAAGGCGGCCTGAGCATTAGGGATAAGCTGGAGACGCTCAGATGATTAATGTATGTGAACCACAATGCTCTGAGCTCTGCAAGTCATGCCATGAAAATAAATTCTCGTTCCCCATGTTTTGAAAACTGAGAACAAAGCAATAACAAAAGAGTAACCACCATTTCAGTATCTCATAGGATTCTATTCAGTGGAGGATATAAAATGTGAAAGATGTTGAGAAAAATCTCAATACAAGAGAAAGTTTGCATTTCAGACTACGATAGATAAGGCGAATTTAGGCAAAGTTCCAGAGGAACCTCTCCATATGGACTGGCATTATGTGGCTGGCCTCCAGGGGGCATGCTGCCTTGCCTCAGACAGAAGGAGGGCTACAGCCTTGTGAGAGCCAGCAAACTTCATCTTCAGCCTTTTATTTCTCTGCTCCTGGTCACTGAATGTTAACGTATGTGCACTTTCTTTGTCTTCGAATCTGTGGAGTTACGATGAACATCAACGCTTGCTTTGTCTGATCATCTAACACATTTTCCTCTTAGGATGATGATTGTTGAATTGCCACTTCTTTTTCTCTATCTATCAAACATATACTTTGGTTTTAGTTAGGGTCCTACTGTGTAGCCCAGGCTGGCCTCAAACTTGTGATCCTCCTGTCTCAGTTTCCAAAGTTATGGGATCATCATTATGCCTTGCTTCTTCTTGTAGTTTATGTATATAGGCCTCTTTTCACTTAAGAGACGTAGAACTCTGGTCTTCCATAAGGTTTGCACAGTACTAACTACCATCAATGGCATAAAGACAAAGCCAATGAAAATCCTGGTCACATAAAGGCAACGTTGTTTGCTCTTTTCCAGAGCAGCAGAGTACGATTTCTAGCGTCAAGCCTGCATGTTTGACTTAGGCCTGTGGACAACAGCAGCAAAGCTAAGGACTAACAAGAGAATTGTTTTCATTTCTGCTGGCAGGCTGCCTATGCTTTTAGCTGCTTCTGCAAAAATTTTGATTGATCCAATCCTGTAATTTACACAGCACCACTGAAAACTAGTGTCCAAATACTCTGTGAACTTTGTTATCCATGCGGATGAAGATCTTTCATCCATCCAAGCTCTTGGAGGACCTTGCTTGTGTTCTAGGTAACTAGCTGGGTGAATAGCCTATCATTCCTTGGTAGTCTGGAGGACCCCAGTCTCCTCATCTCTTTTCTCACCTAGCAGAGTCCTGAAGTCCCACTGGGATGGCTCAGCCTAGGTATTGGTTACTTCGCCAGCACAGCGGGAAACCACACTGGGAAAGCTAGACTTAGTCTTGGGTTGCAGATGGGAGCAGAGGTCTAACAGATGCTCTTAATAAAGACCATCAGCACTGGAGAGTGAGCTGGGTGCTGCTTTCTCTGCTGCAGGGGCTGGAACTCTGCAGTGAGGAGTCAGAAAAGTGTCATGGGATGAGAGCCTGAATGGATGGAAGGATGGAGATGACAGCAAAAGAAAATGTTCTTTAAATTGCAAAGTTAAAACAAGGCTTATATAATTATGTTTTATTTTTATGATATTTTGTACCCAATAATTTATTGATGAATATAACTTCAAATACTTTTAATGCTAAGCAAGTCCCTAATCCTCTTTTATATATACATATATATTTATTTATTTCAGTTTTTAATTTATTTTTGAAAACAATCTTTTCTCATTTTACATACCAATCCCAGTACCCACTCACTCCCCTCCTCCTGCTCCCCCCACCTTCCACCCAATCCATCCCCCATCCACTCCTCAGAGAGGGTGAGGCTTCCCACGGGGAATCAACAAAGTCTGGCACATAACTTTGAGGCAGGACCAAGGCCCTCACCCTTATTTCTAGGCTGAGCAGAGTATCCCTCCAAAGAGACGGGGCTCCAAAAAAGCCAATTCAATCACTAGGGATAAATACTAGTCCCACTGCCAGTGACCCCACAGACTGCTGCAGCCACAAAACTGTCACCCACGTTCAAAGGGCCTAGTTTTTTCCTATGCAGGTTTCCCTGATGTCAGTTTGGAGTCAGTGAGCTTCCACTAGCTCAGGTCAATTGTTTCTGTGGGTATTCCCCATCATGGTCTTGGCCCCTTTGCACATACTATTGCTCCTCCCTCTCTTCAACTGGACTTCGGGAGGTTGGCCCAGTGCTTAGTTGCAGATCTCTGCACCTTCCATCAGTTGCTGGAAGAAGGTTTTATGATGACAATTAAGGTAGCCATCAATCTGACTACAGGGCAAGGCCAGTTCAGGCACCCTTTCCACTATCACTTAGGGTCTTAGGTGGGGTCATCCTGTAAATTCCTGTGGATTTCCCTAGTGCCAGGTTTCTCGCTAGCCCATAATGGCTCCCTCAATCAAAATATCTTTCTTTGCTTGCCCTCTCTGTCTTTCCCACAACTGGACCTTCTCATTCCCTCATGTTCTCCTGCCATCTCTCCTTCTCCCTTCCCCCTCCCCTTCAGCCCTCTCTTCTCCCCTCCCCCATGCTCCCAATTTTCTCAGGAGATCTTGTCAAACAAATCCTCTTTTTTAAGAGACAGACTTTCTGTTTTGCTAGTTTGTGTCTGTGTATGTTTTGGGGAAGCTGAGCTTTATGCTTTATAGTCTTAATTTTTTTTGAAAACTCACCAAGAGAGTGAAATATTATACCAATGTACAGGCTCTGTGGCTTAATTTATGTGACCCTATGGCCAGTAGACGTTGGTTGTAGAAAGGCTGGTGTATAATTGCTGTCATCATTAACTCTCAAATTAGAAGGCCTACCTGGAAAAACAAACACAGGCTCCTTTCCAGCATGCATCTGCATGTTTATACCTGCCACAAGATCAGAAGGCTGTCTCTGGCTGTGGAAGGGTCTCTGGGGCCAAGGTACCTGGTGCCGTCTTGGGAGTTTCTAAAACTACCAGTTCTAGGTGGCTGGGCATGGGTGCAAAGACACAATGCCCTTCCTTCTGCAGAGCCCCCAGATATTATCGAAAAGAAGCAGGTTATTTGGGGCCTACTTACATGTATAATTTTATTTCTTTGCTCTCCGTGGTAATTTCATGATTATTTCTTTTTTTTTAAGAAAAAAAAAGACATTTATTCAGTGTCATGATCAGACTATTACATTTAGCAATCAACAGCATGGGTGAGAAGAGGTCTACAGTAAAACCCTTTGTTGGAATGCTTTACACTTTCCACAGAACAGAAACTAACATAACCTGTTATACAATTAGTCACAAATACAGTCCTCGAGTTTTTTTGCCCATACGCATGAGTATTGTCTAAAACATGTCTTCTTTGTAGCAGCTAGGCCCTGCCACCACTGTGCTTGGCTGAGTTCACAAATCTGGTGTCACCTGGAGCTTCCCTGTCACTTCTCTGGCTCTCCTCTCCTGCTAAGCTTTGTTTCCTGGCTGTAATTAGAACCTCCTGCCACTGCCTTAGCTGCTGCTGCTGGAACCACCATAGCCACCTTGATTTCGTGGTTTAGCAAAGTACTGGCCTCCACCACCATAAGGGCCAGAGCTTCTGCCGCCAAAGTTTCCCCCTTTCATTGGTCCAAAATTTGAAGACTGATTGTTGTAATTGCCAAAATCATTGTAGCTTCCACCACCTCCAAAATTGCTTCCATCATTCCCGAATCCATTATCGCCATCCCCACTGCCACCGTATCCACCACCACCACGGCTGCCACGGAAGCCACCACGACCACTGAAGTTTCCCCCTCGACCAAAATTGTCGTTGCCGCCAACACCGCCTCCACGACCACCACCGAAGTTTCCAGAACCACTTCGACCTCTTTGGCTGGACGAAGCACTAGCCATCTCCTGCTTGGATAGGGCTTTTCTTACTTCACAGTTGTGCCCGTTCACAGGATGGTATTTCTGAATGACAATCTTGTCCACGGAGTCATGGTCATCAAAGGTGACAAAAGCAAACCCTCTCTTTTTTTCCACTGCCTCTGTCAGTCATGAGTTCAGTCACTTCAATCTTCCCATACTGCTCAAAATAATCTCTCAGGTGATGTTCTTCCGTGTCTTCTTTAATACCACCAACAAAGATCTTTTTCACGGTTAAGTGGGCACCCGGTCTCTGAGAATCCTCTCTCGACATAGCTCTCTTGGGTTCCACGACTCTTCCATCCACCTTATGGGGTCTCGCATTCATAGCGGCATCCACCTCCTCCACAGTGGCGTACGTAACAAACCCAAAGCCCCTGGACCGTTTGGTGTTTGGATCTCTCATGACCACGCAGTCAGTCCGTGAGTGTTCCCCATTGCTCAAAATGGCTCCTCAGACTCTCGGTGGTTTCGAAGCTCAGCCCTCCAATGAAGAGCTTCCGCAGCTGTGCCGGCTCCTTGGGAGACTCTTACTTAGACATGACCGCAGGGAAATGAGAGCCTTCAGCGATGCTTCCTCGGCCGCGTCAATGGGCAGAAAGGCTCATGATTATTTCTTAAGAAGTCCAAATTTTCCAGGCCCCTGTCTCCATAGTTCTAATTTGGTACCTTTCTGTTTTAGCTAGAAGATGAATAGCTCAATAATTTGAAAATAATTTGAAAAGAGTTAATATGAGCTCAGGTCCCAGTGAAGGCCCAAATTTTAAGTACTCATAAAAATCTGAAACTCTTCAATAACTTCAAATCCCTATGTGCAGAAGAAAACAATTTGCATTTTTGTGGCAATGAACTTGCAGGCATACCTGCCTGGGTTACCTGCTAAGCCTTTTCTGTACTTACATAGCTTGGGAAGGAAAGGGCCAAGCTAGGCTTAATATGTCACAATCCAAACATTGTGAGTATAAGAAACATAACCCTAGGGCCAAATATCGCCAATGAGAAGAAATCGTTCTGCTTGTGCAAATACTGTACTTGGAAGGCAAGGAGGTGGAAAAGGAAAAACACGAAGGGAGGAGATTGGCAGCTCCTTGAAGTGCCGGGAAGTTACACTGCAAGAAGCAAGGCTGTGGTGGTCCCTTTGTGGCTGCCTTAGGAATAGGTAGCTGTTCTCCTGGTCAGACAGTGGCTTATAGTATAAAGATCTGCTTCTTCCTGTGTGTGTAACTCTCTCTGGTCTTTTTTATTCTACCAAACCAGTCAATTTATTACATCTCAACAAAGAAATGGTTTCTTGTGGGCCTTTCCTTCAATTCTGGATCTGGATGTAGAACTCTCAGCTCCTTCTCCAGCACCATGCCTGCCTGCATGCTGCCATACTTCCTGCTATAATAAAATCTGAAACTATAATCCTGTCCCAACTAAATGCTTTCTTTTATAAGAATTGTCTTGGTCATGGTGTCTCTTCACAGCAATAAAACACCAACTAAGACAGTCACGGACTGTTTTGTGCATCTTCTACTTCATGCTTCCCTAAAATCCAAAGCCCTCAATCAGATGTTACAAAGATTTTTCCAAAACGTAAATAAGTGACCCTCAGAGAAACAGAAAAATTATAGCATGGAAAGTTTTTAGAAAAAAAAACAACAACTTATTTTTATGAACTTATAAACAGGGCTAAATGAGATAAATGAGTTAAAGAGAAGACGCAGCATAGTTTACAACACTCTTTCCTAGAGAGATTGAGGCAGCCTGGCCTCTAACATGCTCTACTTGCAGGACTGCTTCAGTGATACTTTATTTTTCTTAAATTATTCCCTTATCATTTGGGTCCTTAGAAACTGAAGCATGAACTCATTTGTTTCTGATCTGAAACTAAGCTTTATCCTGTATTAAATGAGTTTTAAAACTTATTACTTAGTTCTTGTTTCTACGATAATACAAGTTTTTCAAAACATCACTATTTCTTGAAAGCTGTGTGGTATAATAATTGCATATCCTGAGAATAATAATTGCTATCTCAGGAGATAACTTGAAGTTTATTGCATTACAGCACTTGGATTCTACTTTTTAAAAACATAACTTGAAACATTGATTAAAGCTATATACTCTTTGACCTGTAACTGGACCTTAGTGAGATCATGTCATCTGTGGAAAGAGGAAATCTTGAGAAAACTTCCCAGAGCAAGAGAGACATGGTAAGAAAAGGGGTGCTCAGGTAATATCCACCCAGTTTGTTAAAAAGACTCTGGCTATTGGATCTAAAAGGCTTGTGTCCGTGCTGCTTTTCTTAGTCAAAGTCCTATTGCAGTGAAGAGACCCCATGACCATGGCAACTCTTAGAAAGGAAAGTATTTAATGGGGCTGCTTACAGTTCAGAGGTTTAGTCCATTGTCATCATGATAGGAAGCATGGTGACATGCAGGCAGGAATGGCGTTAGAAAGGGAGCTGAGAGCTCTACATCCAGATCCACAAGCAGGAGAGAGGGACAGAGAGAGAGAGAGAGAGAGAGAGAGAGAGAGAGAGAGAGAGAGAGAGAGAGAGAGACAGAGACAGAGACAGAGACACAGAGAGAGACAGAGAGAGAGAGAGACAGAGACACAAGAGACAGAGAGAGACAGATGGGGGGCTGGTTTGGGCTTTTGAAATGTCAAAGTCTGTCACCAGTGACACTCCAACAAGGCCACACCCTCCAATTCCTCCCAAGTAGTGCCACTTTCTGATGACCAAGCATTCAAATATATGAGCCTATGGGGGCCATTCTTATTCAAACCACCATGCCATCACTATGGGAAGTGACACCACAAAGAAACAAAGTAATGGGCCTAGGAACTGAGAAAATGTTTTAGTTCAGAAAATAGGAGCATCAATAAGTTCACTTTCCCCTCTACTCCTGTTACACACGGGATGATCACAAAGCATGTGCTTGCTACACTAGAGGGTTCTGGGTAATCCCCAAAGTGACAAACAGACCAGAATAGGAACAGTGTACAAGCTAACTTTAGATAAAGCTGGTTACTCTGGGTCTCACTGACCTTGGCAGTGCTCAGAGGGTCATATTTTATGTAGATGAACTCTTTTTTACTTTCTCTTGCATCTCTGGGATATGGAGATGTTTTCCTTCTGTTATCATAACATTCTTTATGCTCCTCACTATTTTATTACATTAAAATGTAGGTTTTCATGTGTTTATTTCAATCTATCTGAACATTATATCTGTTTGTTTGGTCCTCACCTTTTGAACTTCTGGCCACTGGTATACTAGAACCTTCTTGACACATTCCTCAACTCCACTATAATGTGGTTGTAAAATAATGTAATAGAGTTTATAAGTCACATGAAGTCATCCTTGTCAAATGTCATCATTAATTGTGATGCTGTCTCCTCCGAGTTATTCTGTTTGTGGATTGCCATTTGGGAAGGGATCCTGGTAAGGTTAATTCAAATTTGTACCAGGAACACTTTTCAAGTAGCCACATTTTCCTGCCTCTGTTCCCTATTTTTTTGTTGTTGTTGTTGTTAAGAGTTTTCGTAAATTAGAGAAATAAGTTAGGGTTAAACATAAAGCAAGGAGGTAGAAACGGTTCTGTTTGGACCTTCTCTCAAACAATCTCCAGAGTGAGGAGACAGTGTGCTTGGAGCTCTGCCGGTGACAGCTGCACTGGCCCTGGCCCTAGGGATGAATCATTTTCAATGCCCAAGAGATCTGACTTTACCTTCATGCTGCGGGATCATGCCATTTTGTGCCACAGAGACTTATTAGGTAGACAATGCAGGTTTTCATATGCAATTGGAACGCTGCTTTAGATATTTCTGACTTATGTATAAAAATTAAAAGAGATTCATGAAGCTGTGGCCCCATTTCCACCACCCCCACCTACTATTCTAACTCTACGGACTCTGTCCTTCACACATCAAAGACATTTGCACGTATGGCATTTGTACATACTGGAGAAGTATGTATGATCTTAGTCTCTTAGTCTACCAGATTACTTGTACACAACTTTTGTGAGTCCCCCCCAAACCCATGTCTTCTTCTAGTGAGCCACTGTTCCAGTGGTTCATGGAACATAGCCCCATGGCATTTTTATATAAACATCTGGAAACGTGTATCCCTACTATGCTGAGAAGAAGGAGCCACATGAGTAAAGTATAGGAATACATGGTTAGTGCTGCAGTTACGTGAACTAACAGTGCACAGGTAGGATAGTAAGATGTATCCAGACAATATTTCATTTATCCTAATATACTGTCTCAGAAGGTAATATTCATGAGTGTTTCTCATCATACTTCTATATAATTAATTGTTCTTAGTTAATAAAAATCTTGTGTGGCTTGAAAAAAAAATGTATGCTGTCAGAAAAAGAAGTCTAGAAGCAAGCCAGGTGTCAGGTTTCAGCAGCTCCTGGGTTCTTTTCGCACCACCCTTGCCTGCCTCCTTTCCTGACCTCGGTCTCACCTCTGAGGACAAGATGGGCCACCGACCAGATCAGGGAGCTACTCTGCAAGGCCCTGTGGTTGAAGGCAGAGTCCTGCGTTCCTGTCGTGCACATGTCAGGGTGTTTCCCCACACTTAGGTCTAGTGAGAACGGCCCTATGTGTTCCGGTTGTTGCGACCTTCTTCCCGGCTGTGTCTGGTTGTACGCATGATGCCCGGTCTTACTCGGCGCGCCATCTCCGTCAGCCTGCAAACTCCCACAAGACTTTCAGCAGCCTGGCTTTGAAAGTTGGGAAGACCTCGTCCCTCTTCCACCACCTGTTTACAGGTCCTGGGGGCCTTGGTGGCCACGTACTTTAGCTTTTCTGAAACGCGATGGAACTGCAAGACCTGAGCAGCTCTTGCCAATAGGACTTGGAGGGAGGTGGGGAGGTCTTGAAAGGTTTAAAAGAGCCCAGTGTCGTTTTCTCCCCTGCCACGGGAGGTTTGGCGACAACAAGAGTCTGTAGCCAAAATGGATATATTGTGGCTTTACCCTTCCCTATGCCCGGGCGGAGGTCCATCAGGCCTTTCTCGTTCTTTTTGTCAATTTTGAGAGAGTTGGGCCCCACTCGTGTCAAAGGAGCAGAGTGATTAGGAAGCATAGTCTGTCTTGTAAAACCTAAGGCCTTCCTCTCTGGATGTCCCCTGTGCCTCCCGTGGGCTGAGCATGGGCACCTTCCTCAGACTTGTGGTCTTATCCTGTACCAGACGTGGAACGTCACTAATTATAGACATCTACTCTTTTTTGGACAGCTTGAATTCCTGAACAGGAGAGATATTTTGTTTATTCCCAGTGAAATAGAGAAGGCATTCAGTAAATGTCACTTGGGCAGGCCAGTTTTTCAGTCACTCTTTCCCCGCATGCAGCCATATAAAAAAGGGAAAATACCAGAAGAATTCTGTCTATTTCATTGATTCCTCAAGGCAGAAATCTTCGAGAATTTTCTCCAGCAGACCAAAGTAAATATTTAGGCTTTGCAGGCATATCACTTCCATCGCAGCTATTCAAGCGCAGGGTTCCAGGGCAAGAGCAGCCATGGACTCATGGAAGGGAAGCATGGCTGTGTTCCAGGAAAACCCAGTTCACAAAAGCGGAGGGTGGCCTGGCTAGAAACGAGGTTAGGTTTGCTTCCTTCTTCCTAGACGGTCGGCCTAGAGCTTGATGCTTCAAACTCAGCACCCAAGGGGCATTTTCATTTGTTGTTGTTGTGTTGTTGTGGTTTTCTCCAAACATACAGCTTTCAAGATCTTGGAAAGCTGGGAGTAGGCTTTCTTTACCCATTCACATACTCTTGCACGATACAGGTCCGTCTTAAAGTCAAGCTTCCTTTCCAAATGAACATTCTAGAAACATCAGTCCACTCTCATAATTGGTTTGCTCCTGAGAAGTGTTTTGCTTTGTATTTTACTCTCGTTGTCTCCTCAGCTATCTAGATGGTTTTAGATGTTGTAGTGTTCTAGCTGTAGCTTACTCTTTGGGCATCCCCTTCATTTTACTGTGATTTAGCTTCTCCTTGTCTTGGTCATTCCATTTGCAGTGTCTTGTAACTTTGTTTTTGAGGCTGCCTTTGTGCTTTCTTGAGCATGGCAGCCTGGAGTTGGTGCTAAAGCAGCACTGAGATTTCATTCTATTCCCAGCCCCACTGGGTTGAAGGATCAGTTTGAGTCTCTAGGAAGAAGCTGGTTACCAACTATGGCAGAGTACTTTTTTTCTCTCTTCTGAAAAGTGTTTGTAGTTGTTACTGTGTGCATTTTAAAGTTAAAAACACGGTACGATTGTAGGATAAAACTTATTTAATGACAGTCATGGGTAATGCCGAACACTACTGTGTTCACCCTATGCCCATGTAGTTCATAAACTTTAGAGTGTAAGCCCCACACAGGAAGAGTCTAACAAAATTTAATAATAAAGCACGGCTTGCCACCCTAGTTGACAGTGTAAACCTGGAAGAATGGGCCAATAATTGAGGCAGGCTAAAGTCTCATGCAATCGCCAACTTTATTCAGAGCATCAGACAGTTTATACTCTGAAGGTTAAGAAGAGTTACCTGAGTAAAGTAACAACCACAAGGACAAGCACGTGCGTGAACACACGTTTCTCCACAGAGGCACATGACTAGCAATAGCTGAAGTAAGCTCACTCCTATCCACTCCACCTGGGAGGAGCATGAAAACACACTCCAGGAACAATTCTGTGCTTTGAAGAAACTGAGGTCAGAAGACTTGTGTCTTTTTTTTTTTCCCTTGGAGTTTTCTCACTCAGTATTCTCATAGAACTCTAGTCTTATACTGTGTTCCAGCGAAGCATGATGGTTTTGGGGAGTCAGACACTTTTCTGATCACCCACATGTCTAACTCAGGTCCTTGGCACTGCTTATTGAAATAATACCATTCCCCAGCATGTGTCCCCAGCATATCCATCAGAAATCGTTTGTCTATAGATGCATAGGTCTTCCCTGCCTGCTTTTTTCCTACCTACAGCTGTGTGTGTGTTTCTGTGTAACACTAAGGCATGTTACTGCTGGCCTTTTGAAGTCTGATAGTATAGTATCTCCTGCATCATTCCTTCTGCAAAGCTTGCTTTGCTCTCTCTCTCTCTCTCTCTGTGTGTATACATAAGCATTCAGAATTAAATTTCCTAGTTTTTTTAAAACTAAGTTTAAAAAAAAACTTAGTTTGTGTGTATGTGTGTTTCTCTAAGTGGATACCAAGTGTGAGCAGGCCAGCAGAGGACATCAGATCCCCTGGAACTGGAATTCCAAGGGACTGTAAACCAATATGTGATCACTGGGAACTGAACTCAGGTCCTCATAGCAAGCCCTCCTATCCACTGAAGCGGCTTGCCAGCCTGGAGGAGGCCATGGTATTTTAATGAGTATTGGATTCAGTCTTTAAGTCATTTTGGTTAGTGTAGACATTGTAACAGTAATGGTTCTTCTAATCAGTGAACACAGCATGGCTTTTCAGTTTTGTGTGTCTTACACCGGTGTTTTATACTTTGCTATAGAATTCTTCCACCTCTTTGCCCAGACTAGGTATTTTCTTTTATATTTTACGTAAGTAATTATATTATTTATATAATTATCATCAATGAGAATCTTTTCTTGACTTCTGTTTCAAGCAGTCTTGCTTCTTAATTTGAATGGATTGAGAAGTGACCAGGTGATTAATGAAAGGTACTTCCGGATATGTCTGTATCCAGGGCATTTTCAGGCAGGACTACTGCATTAACTCCGGCCTCACAATTCCTGCCCTGACTTCCTTTGATAATGATGTGGAAGTGTGAGCTGAATTAGCAATTTCCTTCCCTAAATTTGCTTTAGTCATAATGTTTCATCACAGCAAGAGTAACTCAAACTAAACTAGAAATTGGTTCCAGGAGTGGGCTACTTCTGTGACAGACCTGATCATGTTATCTTGGGGAGGATTGTGGAAGGACTTAGAAAAGCCACTGAGTATCGAGAACTCAGTAACCTGTTCTGTGCGAGCCTGGAAGGTAAGAATATTGAGAGTAGTGCAGACAACAGAAGCCTAACTCATAAGGTTTCAAAGGGAAGCAAACCTCTACTGCACCATTTGCGTTGATGGATCTGTGGTATCTGGTCAGCGGGGGCTAAAGAGTCAGCTGTGATTGAGAAGAGAGCGGCATCGTTGGGGTGAAATCTTCTGGAAAGTGTTTCCTAGGGTTACACAGAAGTGGAGAACAGAAGTGGCCATGGTTGTATCTTGGGCTGGCAGCTGAACTTGGTAGTGTATGAGTCACTCAGGCGGTGCTGGTTTTGAATGCTTGAAGGGGGGTCGTGAAGATCAGGTTAAGATTTGGCACTGTGTGGCAGGGCTGGAGTCCCTGCAAAGAGCCCAGGAGATATTGGTGAAAGTGCAGCCCTGTTGCAGCAAGAGACCCCAGCAATTTAGAGATGGACCATGGAATGGCCACAAAGAACAGCAGCAGCAGTGAAGTGGAACCAGCCAGAGCCTAAATGACAAGATGTGTATGCTACAGAGGGCAGAGTCAGAGACGCGACCCAAGCCTTTCGGAGGAGTTCATAAGATCATGAGTGAATCCCAAACATTGGACTTTGAGATTATTACACAGTCAGAGTTTGGTTTTCCTTTGATCTGACTGTGACAGTGCCCTAGTTCTTTCCCCTTGATGTTAAGAGGGTATTTATTATTTGGTAAATAATTTATGTATTTTTAACTTATTTTTGATTATGTAAGAACTCACAGTTGAGAGATTTTGGATTTTAGAAGAGCCTGAAGCTTTAAAGTTTTGACGTCGTAAGACTTGTGGGACTTTTAAAGGTTGAAAATGTTTTATATTGTGATTTCAATATCAGCGTGTGATCTTTTTTTTAGGTTTGTTTTTTTTTGTTTTCTTTCTTTTTTTGGTTTATTTTTTTATATTTAAAAATTTCCATCTCCTCCCCTCTTCCTCCCCCTTCCCTCCCCTCCCCTCCACCCATACCCCCCTCTCTCCCTCTTCAGGCCAAGGAGCCATCGGGGTTCCCTACTCTATGTCAAGACCAAGGTCCTCCCAACTCCCCCCAGGTCCAGGAAGGTGATCAACCAAGCTGAGAAGGCTCCCACAGAGCCTGTCCATGCAGAAGAGTCAAAGCTCAGAGCCTTTGTCCTTGGCTTCTCAGTCAGCCTCCACCGAGGGCCACATTCAGAGAGTCTGGTTTGGTCTCATGTTCCATCAGTCCCAATCCAACTGGAGTTGGTGATCTCCTGTTAGTTCTGTCCCACCGTCTCCATGGGTGAACGCACCCCTTACGGTCCTGACTTTCTTTCTCATGTTCTCTCTCCTTCTGCTCCTCATCAGGACCTTAGGAGCTCAGTCCGGTGCTCCAATGTGGGGCTCTGTCATTTTCTTCATCTATCGCCAGGTGGAGGTTCTATGGTGATATGCAAGAAATTCATCAGTATGGCTATAGGAACTGGCCTTTTCAGGCTCCCTCTCCTCAGCTGCCCAAGGAACTAGCTGGGGGCGTATCCCTGGAAACCTGGGAACCCCTCTAGGGCCAAGTCTCTTGACAACCCTAAGATGGCTCCCTAAATTAAGATATATGCTTCCCTGCTCCCATATCCACCCTTCCTGTATCCCAAGCATCCCATTCCTCCGAGCTCCCCCCATTCTCCCCTTCACGCATTTCTCTCTCCATCTTCTCTTGGCCCCTAATCGCCCCACCCTCAAGTTCCCAATTTTTGCCTGGCGATAGTGTCTACTTCCAATATCCAGGAGGATTACTATATCTTTTTTTTGGGTTCACCTTCTTATTATCTTCTCAAGGATCCCGAATTATAGGCTTGATGTCCTTTAATTATGGCTAGAAACCGATTATGAGTGAGTACATCCCATGTTCATCTTTTTGGGTCTGGGTTACCTCACTCAGAATAGTGTTTTCTATTTCCATCCATTTGCATGCAAAATTCAAGATGTCATTGTTTTTTACCGCTGAGTAGTATTCTAACATGTATATATTCCACAGTTTCTTCATCCATTCTTCCACTGAAGGGCATCTAGGTTGTTTCCAGGATCTGGCTATTAAAAATAATGCTGCTATGAACATAGTTGAGCAAATGCTTTTGTAGTATGATTGGGCATCTCTTGGGTAGATTCCCAATAGTGGAATTGCTGGGTCCTGGGGTAGGTTGATCCCGAATTTCCTGAGAAACTGCCACACTGCTTTCCAAAGTGGTTGCACAAGTGTGCATTCCCACCAGCAATGGATGAGTGTACCCCTTACCCCACAACCTCTCCAGCAAAGGTTATCATTGATGTTTTGGATTTTAGCCAATCTGACAGGTGTAAGATGGTATCTCAAAGTTGTTTTGATTTGCATTTCCCTGATAGCTAAGGAGGTTGAGCATGACCTTAAGTGTCTTTTGGCCATTTGAACTTCTTCTGTTGAGAATTCTCTGTTAAGTTCAGTGCCCCATTTTTTAATTGGTTTAATTAGCATTTTAAAGTCTAGTCTCTTGGGTTCCTTATGTATTTTAGAGATCAGACCTTTGTCAGTTGCAGGGTTGGTGAAAATCTTTTCCCAATCAGTAGGCTGCCTTTGTGTCTTAGTGACAGTGTCTTTTGCTTTACAGAAGCTGCTCAGCTTCAGGAGGTCCCATTTATTCAATGTTGCCCTTAATGTCTGTGCAGCTGGGGTTAAACGTAGGAAAAGGTCTCCTGTGCCCAAATGTTGTAGAGTATTTCCCACTTTCTCCTCTAACAGGTTCAGTGTGTTCAGATTGATATTGAGGTCTTTGATCCATTTGGACTTGAGTTTTGTGCATGGTGATAGATATGGATCTACTTTCATTCTTCTACAGGTTGACGTCCAGTTATGCCAGCACCATTTGTTGAAGATGCCCTCTTTCTTCCATTGTGTACTTTTGGCTCCTTTATCAAAAATCAGGTGTTCATAGGTTTGTGGTTTAAGATCCGGGTCTTCTGTTCGATTCCATTGGTCGACTTCTCTGTTTTTATGCCAGTACCAAGATGTTTTCAATACTGTAGCTCTGTAATAGAGTTTGAAGTCAGGGATGGTAATGCCTCCAGAAGTACCTTTATTGTATAAGATTGTTTTGGCTATCCTGGGTTTCTTGTTTTTCCATATAAAGTTGATTATTGTCCTCTCAATATCTGTGAAGAATTTTGATGGGACCTTGATGGGGATTTCATTGAATCTATAGATTGCTTTTGGTAGAATTGCCATTTTTACTATGTTGATCCTCCCAATCCACGAGCAGGGGAGATCCTTCCATTTTCTGGTATCCTCTTCAATTTCTTTCTTCAAAGACTTAAAGTTCTTGTCAAATAAATCCTTCACTTCCTTGGTTAGAGTTACTCCCAGATATCTTATGCTATTTGTGGCTATCGTGAAAGGTGATACTTCTCTGATTTCCCTCTCTGCTTCCTTATCCTTTGTGTATAGGAGGGCGACTGATTTTTTGGAGTTGATCTTGTATCCTGCCACATTACTAAAGGAGTTTATCAGCTGTAGGAGTTCTTTGGTGGAGTTTTTGGGGTCGCTTATGTACACTATCATATTTTCTGCAAATAATGAAAGTTTAACTTCTTCCTTTCCAAATCGAATCCCCTTGATTCCCTTATGTTGTCTTGTTGCTATTGCTTGAACTTCAAGCACTATATTGAAGAGATAAGGAGAGAGTGGACAGCCTTGTCGTGTTCCTGAATTTAGTGGGATGGCCTTGAGTTTCTCTCCGTTTAATTTGATGTTAGCTGTCGGCTTGCTGTAAATAGCTTTTATTATAATTAGGAATGACCCTTATATCCCTAATCTCTCCAAGACCTTTATCATAAAGGGGTGCTGAATTTTGTCAAATGCTTTTCAGCATCTAATGAGATGACCATATGGTTTTTTTCCTTCAGTTTATTTATATGATGGATTACATTGATAGATTTTCATATGTTGAACCAGACCTGCATCTCTGGGATGAAGCCTACTTGATCGTAGTGGATAATTTTTCTAATGTGTTCTTGGATTCTGTTTGCCAGTATTTTATTGAGAATTTTTGCGTCAATGTTCATGAGTGAGATTGGCCTGTAATTCTCTTTCTTGCTTGAGTCTTTGTGTGGTTTAGATTTCAGGGTAACTGTAGCTTCATAGAAGGAATTTGGCAGTGACTCTTGTGTTTCTATATTATGAAATACCTTAAGGAATATAGGTATTAGGTCTTCTTGGAAGTTCTGGTAGAATTCCGCATTGAAACCATCTGGTCCTGCGCTCTTTTTGGTAGGGAGGTTTCTGATAACAGTTTCTAATTCTTCGCGACTAACAGTACTATTTAGAGCATTTACCTGGTCCTGGTTTAACTTTGGTATATGGTATTTATCTAAAAAACTGCCCATTTCTTTTACATTTTCCAATTTTGTGGCATACAGGCTTCTGTAGTAAGATCTAATGATTCTCTGAATTTGCTCTGTGTCTGTGGTTATGTCCCCCTTTTCATTTCTGATCTTATTAATTTGCGTGTTCTCCCTCTGCTGTTTGATTAGTTTGGCTAAGGGTTTGTCAATCTTGTTGATTTTCTCCAAGAACCAGCTTTTTGTTTCATTGATTCTTTGGATTGTTTTCTGTGTTTCTATTTTGTTGATTTCTGCCCTCAGTTTGATTATTTCCAGTCTTCTACTTCTCTTAGGTGAGTCTGCTTCTTTTTTTTCCAGAGCTTTCAGGTGTGCTGTTAAGTCACCAATGAGTGCTTTCTCCATTTTCTTTAAGTGGGCACTTAGTGCTATGAACTTTCCTCTTAGCACTGCTTTCATTGTGTCCCATAGGTTTGAGTATGTTGTGTCTTTGTTTTCATTAAATTCAAAAAAGACTTTAATTTCTTTCTTTCTTTCTTCCTTGACCCAGGTGTGGTTCAGTAGTTGACTGTTCAGTTTCCATGAGTTTGTAAGCTTTCTGGGGGTAGCATTGTTGTTGAATTCTAATTTTAATCCATGGTGATCTGATAAGACACAGGTGGTTACTACTATTTTTTTTGTAACTGTGGAAGTTAGCTTTGTTACTAAGTATATGGTCAATTTTCGAAAAGGTTCCATGAGCCACAGAGAAGAAGGTATATTCTTTCCTATTTGGGTGGAATGTTCTATAGATGTCTGTTAAGTCCATTTGGTTCATTACCTCCATTAAGTCTTTCAATTCTCTGTTAGGTTTCTGTCTGATTGACCTGTCCATTGGTGAGAGAGGAGTGTTGAAGTCTCCAACTATTAGTGTGTGTGGTTTGATGGCTGCCTTGAGTTCTAGAAGTGTTTCTTTTACATAAGTGGGAGCTTTTATATTAGGGGCATAGATATTCAGGATTGAGACTTCATTCTGAAGGATTTTTCCTGTTATGAGTATAAAGTGTCCCTTTCCATCTCTTCTGATTGATTTTAGTTTGAAGTCAACTTTGTTGGAAATTAGTATGGCCACACTGGTTTGTTTCTTAGGTCCATTTGCTTGATAAACCTTTTCCCAACCCTTTACTCTGAGTAGGTGTCTGTCTTTGTGGTTGAGGTGTATTTCTTGTAAACAGCAGAATGTTGGATCCTGTTTTCGTATCCAATCTCTTAGCCTGTGCCTTTTTATAGGTGAATTGAGTCCATTGATATTAAGTGATATTAATGACCAGTGGTTGTTAACTCCGGTCATTTTTTTGTAGTAGAGTTTGTGTGTTTCCCTTCTTCTAGTTGTGCTGGTGAAGGGTTGCTAGATGCCTGAGTTATTGTGGGCATTGTTGGACTCCTTGGTTTGTGATTTGCCTTCTATTACTTTCTGCAAGGCTGGATTTGTGGCTACGTATTGTTTAAATCTGTTTTTGTCCTGGAATATCTTGTTTTCTCCATTTATAGTGAATGAAAGCTTTGCCGAGTATAGAAGTCTGGGCTTGCATCCATGTTCCCTTAGTGTCTGTAGCATCTATCCAAGACCTTCTGGATTTCATGGTTTCCAGTGAGAAGTCAGGTGTAATTCTGATAGGTTTCCGTTTGTATGTTACTTGATCTTTTTCCTTTGCAGCTCTTAATATCTGTTCTTTATTCTGTATGTTTTGTGTTTTGATTATTATATGGCATGGGGTTGCTTTCTTTTGATCCAGTCTATTTGGTGTTCTGTAGGCTTCTTGTACCTTCATAGGAATATCCTTCTTTAGGTTGGGGAAATTTTCTTCTATAATTGTGTTTAATATATTTTCTGAGCCTTTAAGTTGTAATTCTTCTCCTTCTTCTACCCCAATTATTCTTAAGTTTGGTCTTTTCATGGTGTTCCAGATTTCCTGGTGTTTTGTGTTAAGAATTTGTTGGATTTGTTTTGTTCTTTAATCTGTGAGTTTATTTCCTCTATAGTATCTTCAGAGTCCAAAATCCTTTCTTCCATCTCTTGTATTCGGTTGGAAATACTTGTCTCTGTAGTTCCTGTTGTTTATCCAGATTTTTCATATCCAGTCTTTCCTCGGATTGTGTTTTCCTCATTACCTCCATTTCATTTTTCAGGTCTTGTACTGTTTCCCTTACCTGTTTGATTGCTTTTTCTTGTATTTCTTGTTTTTCTTGGGTATCTTTGAGAGATTTATTTATTTAATCTACTTTTTTGTTTGTTATCTCCATTTCTTTATGGCAGTTTTTTACCTCCTGTTTAAGGTCCTCTATTATTTTCATGAAGTACTGTTTAAGGTCGATTTCTTCTATTTCTTCTGAAGTAGGGTGTTCAATTCTTGTTGTTTCGGGATGACTGGATTCTGTTGATGACATGTTGCCTTTCGGGTTGTTGGAGGAGTTCTTGCATTGGCGCCTGCCCATCTCTTCCTTCAAATGGAGCTAGGAGAGACTTGGTGACTTGTTCCAATCCTTGCTCTGACTGAATCTGGGTGGATCTCCCCAGAGCCAGAGCAGGACCTATTCTTTGCGGCACAATCTGAAGAAGCCCGCATTCCCTTGCAGGAATCCTCAGACCTGCCTGGAGGCCAGAGTCTGACCTCTTTGGGTGGATGGCCTTAGTACAGGAGCAGAACACCTGAAAACACTGACAGCACAATCTGAAGGAGCCCGCACTCCCCCGCCGGAATCCTCAGACCTGCCTGGAGGCCAGACTCTCACCCCTTTGG